>NC_081227.1:8059528-8219528 GCF_902713425.1 Acipenser ruthenus | reverse complement strand
TAAGGTTATTTTTAATTACATGTTCTCAATATCATAAACAAAATGATGTCATTTTACAAAAGCAAACCTGTCATTGTATAACCATACAGGGTTCTACTTGTCATCCTTGCTTTATTCCTAAAGGCTGGTTCATACTTCTGTCGCAGACAAATGCTATACCTCAGGTGAAGTGCAAACTTTAGGCATGAAGCAAGGATAACAAGCAGAACCCACCAATGGCATGTGCTGTAAACCCAAGAGGTCACAATAAGGTAGATCAAACTGGAAAGCTTTAGTCATGATGTGTCCTGCGTTCTGCAGAGCAATCTTCACTGGACTTACTGGAAATCAGTTTTTTGATGCTGCTTTTCTCTTTCTTCGGTTCTGCACCTTCTTCTATCAATAAAGAAAAGAGAGGTTCCATTTTTATAATATAATCTCATCACTATTCCCTCTACCCTGGGTCCTTATTTTAAGGCTGGGTTTCAATACTTTCAGTTTCCCTATTTCATTAACACTAAAGTGACCAAGGCGGTCATTTTGACTGTTTTTGGAATTTAATTTAAATTACTCAGCCTGTGTTTAAGATAGAGAGCAAGGATGACGAGTAGACATGAGCTATGAACCCAAGAGGTCACAATAAGGCAGATACAACTGGAAGGCTTTAGTCATGATTTGTACTCACTGCAGAGCAATGTTCACTGGACTTACTGGATTTGGAAATCAGGTTTTTAATGCTGCTTTTCTCTTTCTTCAGTTCCTCATCTTCCTCTTTTGAGGAAGAACAGAAAGGTAATTTGTATCATGCACTTGAAAAACAAAGCTACAAGCAAACAGCACTTACTCATTGTGTTGCTTTTATACAATTCCCTCATTTCTAAAAGGATATGTCCTACTGTTAAAATATTGTATTTAGGCTTTTAGTCAGAAACTAAATCAAATGATAATGATGAAATACAGTGCGTAGTATTTGTGCACACACCTCCACACTGTTGCTGATAAAAACACTGAATTCTAATTTGAAGTTTTAGTTTTGATTTTAAGATTTGTACTGTGTCACTGCAGAGCAATGTTAACTGGACTTACTGGATCTGGAAATCAGTTTTTTGCTGCTGCTTTTCTCCTCTTTCGGTTCCTCACCTTCCTCTATCGACAAAGAAGAGAGGTTATTTTTAATCATGTATTTGAGAAATGATACTGCCAGTAAAACAGCACTTAATCATTTCACTGCTTTTTTTAAAAGTCTCCCTTTGAACACATAGCAGGAGCAACCTTCCTATTGACGACCCAAGGGGGTTCCATGTGTACAATGGGTGGAAGATGGAACGGTTAAGTGCCTAGGAGACACTGGACACTGGAAATCATGTTTCCAGGTATGTGTAGTAAACTCAGATACAAAATGGGCCAGCAACAAGTCCAGAAGACAAGCCCAGTCCTACACATTTACCAACTGAATGTGACAGGGCTCTTGCAAGAAAAATGTAATATACTTATGTGGGCCTTCAAAGAAAACAAGATTGATGTGGTTTCCAGTGAAGTGGTTTCCATTTGTATGATATGATTATTTACTATGTAAGGCTTTTATGCTGTTAACTAGTTATGCCAGGTAAACATGATCTTGAACCCTGAGCAATGTTAACTAGACTTACTGGGTCTGGAGATCTTCTCTTTGTCCGCTTTCCCTTCCTCTATCGATAAAGAAAGGAACGGTCATTGTTTAATAACTCTCCAGTAGCTCAGTCAATGAAGCGAGCTATGATTTCATGATGTGTCCTGCGTTCTGCAGAGCAATCTTCACGGGACTTACTGGAAATCAGTTTTTTGATGCTGCTTCTCTCTTTCTTCGGTTCTGCCCCTTCCTCTATCAGTGAAGAAAAGAGAGGCTCCGTTTTTATAACATGTCATCATAATCCCCTCATTATTTTAAGGCTGGTTTGTAAGTTCAGTTCTTTCAGTTAACTGGACTTACTGCATCTGGAAATCGGTTTTTTGATGCTGCTTCTCTCTTTCTTCGGTTCTGCCCCTTCCTCTATCAGTGAAGAAAAGACAGGCTCCGTTTTTATAACATGTCATCATAATCCCCTCATTATTTTAAGGCTGGTTTGTAAGTTCAGTTCTTTCAGTTAACTGGACTTACTGCATCTGGAAATCGGTTTTTTGCTGCTGCTTGTCTCTTTCTTCGCTTTCTCACCTTCCTCTATAAAGAATGAAGAAAGGTTGTTTTTAATTTCCTGAGTAGCATAAACAAAATGATGTGATGATTGTCATTGTAATAACCATTGGGAATAACCAAGTGTAGCTTGATAGATTCTGTTTAGTCATCCACACTCTTGCGTCATATGTCTTTTTTGTAAGCACTTTTCTCCTGTATCTGCGACCACAAACTGATTTTTTTTATCTGAATGCACCTGAGGTATAGAATTTGTCTGAGACAGAAGTATGAACCAGCTTTTTGGCATAAAGCAAGGATGACAAGCAGAACCCGCCAATGACATTTACTACAAACCCAAGAGGTCACGATAAGGTAGATCAAACTGGAAAGCTTTAGTCATGATGTGTCCTGCGTTCTGCAGAGCAATCTTCACTGGACTTACTGGAAATCAGTTTTTTGATGCTGCTTTTCTCTTTCTTCGGTTCTGCACCTTCTTCTATCAATAAAGAAAAGAGAGGTTCCATTTTTATAATATAATCTCATCACTATTCCCTCTACCCTGGGTCCTTATTTTAAGACTGGGTTTCAATACTTTCAGTTTCCCTATTTCATTAACACTAGAGTGACCAAGGCGGTCATTTTGACTGTTTTTAGAATTTAATTTAAATTACTCAGCCTGTGTTTAAGATAGAGAGCAAGGATGATTTCACAAATAACTTTTCACCACATTTCTAAAATTCAATTACTTTAAAATATACCAATAATGGCTGAAAGTTGTATTTTTATGGCACTCAAACCTAAATAAAATGATAATAATTAAATTTAAGTGGATTGTTAGCCTTAACTACAATTTAAAGACAGGCTTTTGGTAATTCAAAATCAGGGATTGTTTTTTCACAAGTTCAGAATGGGGATTTTTTTTAATACACCTACTATGGAGATCCATAATATGAGGAGGTAGGAGAAAAAGACAAAAAAAGAAATCGTGGTGGCAGTAGTGCCTGGTTTATTTGTTCTGCAGGAGTCTAAGATTACACATAGCTCTTTGTCAGTTTGAGTCTTTTACATAATTGTAATAAACCTATTGTAACACAGCATTAGAATCAGAAGCGAGCATCTCTGCCATCCTCCTACCACTCTCTCAGCTCTGTGCTACACAGTTCTGTACAGTAAAGGGATGGTACAAGGTAAACAGTGTACAGTTCTTATCATGCCAATATGAGCGCATAGAGGAAGGACATGCGAAACAGCATCCAGTATAAGGGTTCATTACACTACCTGTCTAGTTTGAAGTACCTTGGAACTCAAGCAAAATAAATAAAAAGTTATAAACTATAATGAAATCCAACAAAGATTATTAATAATCATATACAGAAATGCAATTCATTGGTTCAACCCAAATTAAACCACTAAATTAGTCAAAATTAACTCTTTTCCAATGTACCACAAACCTCAAGTAATGAACTGTTTCAAAAGCCCAAGCCCCACTCCTCTTGATTTAATGTAGGCCCCTGGAAATCAGCTTGATTGAAAGAGAAATGCAATGAGTAACCCTTAATGTCCACACACCTCTGTCTATACTCAAGTACTGCATGCAGTTCAGATGATTCTAAGATATGTGTCACTGCAGAGCAATGTGAACTGGATTTACTGGGACTGGAAATCGTCTATTTGATGCTGCTTTTCTCTTTCTTTGGTTCCTCTATCGATAAAGGAAAGAAAGGTCATTTTTAATTTCCTCGGTATCATAAACCAAACAGTCAGACCCCGAAGACTCTTTTTCTGATGAAGATTTTTTGCTGTAGCTCCCGATGAAAGAACTCACCTGTCAAAATTTACATCCAGAAGAAAAGACAGAAGTGATTTCGAAACTCTGTAAAATATTTTGATCAGCTTTACAATTTCTTGTAAAAAAAAATGTCCCCAGTTTTACAATTTGTGTTATATATACAATTCAGTTAAAATAATGTTAAGGTTGCAGTTCAAAATCACAAAAGTCTGGAAATGGGATGTTAAGGCACGCAACCTTAACTCACCCCTATTATGCTTATGCGTCGCATCATATATGATGTCATACATGACATCAGTAATGACATCAGCAATGACATGAATGTTGGCATAACTAATCACAGGACAAATGCTGTACCAAGACTGCCCAGAAGGACATTACACTGGGAAACAATTGGTCTGTGCTGGACTGTAGCTATCATGCTTCATATGAAAATCACTCTGCCAACCTAGACACAATCATAGACAGAACAAGTACACTTTCAATGCACTCACTGTCACTCGGGTCACTCTTTGCACTATTGTCTATAAACATGATACAGGTGTTGCATAGTTACTGCCGTTACTTCCAATGCAAAAGTAGATGCACAGATGCCACTATGCAAATACTGAACTGCAATATGGCATTGCCACATATTTATCCGAGACCATTGGTTTCCAAAATGCATTTCAATATGTATCTCACTCAGTAAAAGGATAGATTGTTTTTCTAGAACATTGCCATGGAGAATGAAGGCCAGACTCTCCTGTTTTGTCTCGTTATTGTCATATATTAGAGGGCAGCAGTGTGGAGTAGTGATTAGGGCTCTGGACTCTTGACCGGAGGGTCGTGGGTTCAATCCCAGGTGGGGGACATTTCTGCTGTACCCTTGAGCAAGGTACTTTACCTAGATTGCTCCAGTAAAAACCCAACTGTATAAATGGGCAATTGTGTGTAAGTAATAATGTAATTGTATGTAAAAATTATGTGATATCTTGTAACAATTGTAAGTCGTCCTGGATAAGGGCATCTGCTAAGAAATAAATAATAATAATATGAGTTCCTAAGAACAGCTGACAGCACAATATTCTGCAGAACAACAAACATACCCAGGTAATGTCCTTCTAGGCAGTCTTGGTGGAGCATTTGTATGCATGACATCATATCGGATGTGAGGCATAGGCAAGTATAATAGGAGCTCTGTAGTAGATCTCTTAGGAAGATAAGAACCCAGCCTGTTATTTCAGCTGGATCTTAGAATGTCTGAGAATTATGAGCCTTTAATCTTAAGGCTCTTTAGAAATGATGTCGTAGAAGCTAAATATCTTATTACACATCTTAGAGAAAAAACAAAGCTTTGGCTCACGGAACTTTTATCTATGTAAGAGATAAGAGTTTTCTGCCCGAGTTCAGGGGCAGAGAAAGCAAGCCCTGGGGATTTGGTCCTTCTTGTCAACTAATAAATATCATATCAGCTTAGTGACATGACAGGCTGTGATCTGTAAATGCCACGTGCCAGTAGTTTTACCGCTCTTGCCCAAAGTGCAGAGCTGTAAACCCACTTTGATATGCAGCATGATGTACGTTATGCCACAGGCATAGGCGCCAGCTCCGTGGGTGCTGTGGGTGCTCAAGCACCCCCAAAATGAATGGATACAAGTGTTACTGAGACCACGAAAATGTAACAAAATAACAGTCTGTACAATGTGGGGGAACGGAAAATAAAAACACAGAAAATAAAAAGCTAAGCGGCACTTCTACTTTGTGAAAGACGTTTGTTATTACTGAGTAGCTCCCTGTTTTTTTTCCAAACTAGCGAGCGGCTGTCAGCTACATGAATGTGCCTGTAGTTGTTACTTTGTTGTCCAGGTTGCAAAGCCATGGTTAACTCCTAGCGGGTTCAGGCAGTGGAGGCTATAGACTGCAACTCCCAGAGTGCATTACTAAACAGCGCGCCTGCAACTCCCAGAGTGCATTACTAAACAACTGCAACTCCCAGAGTGCATTACTAAACAGCGCGCCTGCAACTCCCAGAGTGCATTACTAAACAACTGCAACTCCCAGAGTGTATTACTGAACAACTGCAACTCCCAGAGTGCATTACTAAACAGCGCGCCTGCAACTCCCAGAGTGCATTACTAAACAACTGCAACTCCCAGAGTGCATTACTAAACAACGCGCCTACAAGTCCCAGAGTGCATTACTAAACAACTGCAACTCCCAGAGTGCATTACTAAACAGCGCGCCTGCAACTCCCAGAGTGCATTACTAAACAACTGCAACTCCCAGAGTGCATTACTAAACAACGCGCCTGCAACTCCCAGAGTGCATTACTAAACAACTGCCACTCCCAGAGTGCATTACTAAACAACGCGCCTGCAACTCCCAGAGTGTATTACTAAACAACTGCAACTCCCAGAGTGTATTACTAAACAACTGCAACTCCCAGAGTGCATTACTAAACAACTGCAACTCCCAGAGTGTATTACTAAACAACTGCAACTCCCAGAGTGCATTACTAAACAACTGCCACTCCCAGAGTGCATTACTAAACAACGCGCCTGCAACTCCCAGAGTGCATTACTAAACAACTGCAACTCCCAGAGTGCATTACTAAACAACGCGCCTGCAAGTCCCAGAGTGCATTACTAAACAACTGCCACTCCCAGAGTGTATTACTAAACAACGCGCCTGCAACTCCCAGAGTGTATTACTAAACAACTGCCACTCCCAGAGTGCATTACTAAACAACTGCAACTCCCAGAGTGCATTACTAAACAACGCGCCTGCAAGTCCCAGAGTGCATTACTAAACAACTGCCACTCCCAGAGTGTATTACTAAACAACGCGCCTGCAACTCCCAGAGTGCATTACTAAACAACTGCAACTCCCAGAGTGCATTACTAAACAACTGCAACTCCCAGAGTGCATTACTAAACAACTGCCACTCCCAGAGTGTATTACTAAACAACGCGCCTGCAAGTCCCAGAGTGCATTACTAAACAACTGCCACTCCCAGAGTGCATTACTAAACAACTGCCACTCCCAGAGTGCATTACTAAACAACTGCCACTCCCAGAGTGTATTACTAAACAACGCGCCTGCAAGTCCCAGAGTGCATTACTAAACAACTGCCACTCCCAGAGTGCATTACTAAACAACTGCCACTCCCAGAGTGCATTACTAAACAACTGCCACTCCCAGAGTGTATTACTAAACAACGCGCCTGCAACTCCCAGAGTGCATTACTAAACAACTGCAACTCCCAGAGTGCATTACTAAACAACGCGCCTGCAACTCCCAGAGTGCATTACTAAACAGCTGCCACTCCCAGAGTGTATTACTAAACAACTGCCACTCCCAGAGTGCATTACTAAACAACTGCCACTCCCAGAGTGCATTACTAAACAACGCGTCTGCAACTCCCAGAGTGCATTACTAAACAGCGCACCTGCAACTCCCAGAGTGCATTACTAAACAACTGCCACTCCCAGAGTGCATTACTAAACAGCGCGCCTGCAACTCCCAGAGTGCATTACTAAACAACTGCAACTCCCAGAGTGCATTACTAAACAACTGCAACTCCCAGAGTGCATTACTAAACAGCGCGCCTGCAACTCCCAGAGTGCATTACTAAACAACTGCCACTCCCAGAGTGCATTACTAAACAGCGCGCCTGCAACTCCCAGAGTGCATTACTAAACAACTGCAACTCCCAGAGTGCATTACTAAACAACTGCAACTCCCAGAGTGCATTACTAAACAGCGCGCCTGCAACTCCCAGAGTGCATTACTAAACAACTGCAACTCCCAGAGTGTATTACTAAACAACTGCAACTCCCAGAGTGCATTACTAAACAACGCGCCTGCAACTCCCAGAGTGCATTACTAAACAACTGCCACTCCCAGAGTGCATTACTAAACAGCGCGCCTGCAACTCCCAGAGTGCATTACTAAACAACTGCAACTCCCAGAGTGCATTACTAAACAGAGTGACTGCAACTCCCAGAGTGTATTACTAAACAACTGCCACTCCCAGAGTGCATTACTAAACAACTGCAACTCCCAGAGTGCATTACTAAACAACGCGCCTGCAAGTCCCAGAGTGCATTACTAAACAACTGCCACTCCCAGAGTGTATTACTAAACAACGCGCCTGCAACTCCCAGAGTGTATTACTAAACAACTGCCACTCCCAGAGTGCATTACTAAACAACTGCAACTCCCAGAGTGCATTACTAAACAACGCGCCTGCAAGTCCCAGAGTGCATTACTAAACAACTGCCACTCCCAGAGTGTATTACTAAACAATGCGCCTGCAACTCCCAGAGTGCATTACTAAACAACTGCAACTCCCAGAGTGCATTACTAAACAACTGCAACTCCCAGAGTGCATTACTAAACAACTGCCACTCCCAGAGTGTATTACTAAACAACGCGCCTGCAAGTCCCAGAGTGCATTACTAAACAACTGCCACTCCCAGAGTGCATTACTAAACAACTGCCACTCCCAGAGTGCATTACTAAACAACTGCCACTCCCAGAGTGTATTACTAAACAACGCGCCTGCAAGTCCCAGAGTGCATTACTAAACAACTGCCACTCCCAGAGTGCATTACTAAACAACTGCCACTCCCAGAGTGCATTACTAAACAACTGCCACTCCCAGAGTGTATTACTAAACAACGCGCCTGCAACTCCCAGAGTGCATTACTAAACAACTGCAACTCCCAGAGTGCATTACTAAACAACGCGCCTGCAACTCCCAGAGTGCATTACTAAACAGCTGCCACTCCCAGAGTGTATTACTAAACAACTGCCACTCCCAGAGTGCATTACTAAACAACTGCCACTCCCAGAGTGCATTACTAAACAGCGCGCCTGCAACTCCCAGAGTGCATTACTAAACAGCGCACCTGCAACTCCCAGAGTGCATTACTAAACAACTGCCACTCCCAGAGTGCATTACTAAACAGCGCGCCTGCAACTCCCAGAGTGCATTACTAAACAACTGCAACTCCCAGAGTGCATTACTAAACAACTGCAACTCCCAGAGTGCATTACTAAACAGCGCGCCTGCAACTCCCAGAGTGCATTACTAAACAACTGCCACTCCCAGAGTGCATTACTAAACAGCGCGCCTGCAACTCCCAGAGTGCATTACTAAACAACTGCAACTCCCAGAGTGCATTACTAAACAACTGCAACTCCCAGAGTGCATTACTAAACAGCGCGCCTGCAACTCCCAGAGTGCATTACTAAACAACTGCAACTCCCAGAGTGTATTACTAAACAACTGCAACTCCCAGAGTGCATTACTAAACAACTGCAACTCCCAGAGTGCATTACTAAACAACTGCCACTCCCAGAGTGCATTACTAAACAGCGCGCCTGCAACTCCCAGAGTGCATTACTAAACAACTGCCACTCCCAGAGTGTATTACTAAACAACTGCCACTCCCAGAGTGTATTACTAAACAGAGTGACTGCAACTCCCAGAGTGCATTACTAAACAACTGCCACTCCCAGAGTGCATTACTAAACAACGCGCCTGCAACTCCCAGAGTGCATTACTAAACAACTGCAACTCCCAGAGTGCATTACTAAACAGAGTGACTGCAACTCCCAGAGTGTATTACTAAACAACTGCCACTCCCAGAGTGCATTACTAAACAACTGCAACTCCCAGAGTGCATTACTAAACAACGCGCCTGCAAGTCCCAGAGTGCATTACTAAACAACTGCCACTCCCAGAGTGCATTACTAAACAACTGCAACTCCCAGAGTGCATTACTAAACAGCGCGCCTGCAACTCCCAGAGTGCATTACTAAACAACTGCCACTCCCAGAGTGTATTACTAAACAGCGCGCCTGCAACTCCCAGAGTGCATTACTAAACAACTGCAACTCCCAGAGTGCATTACTAAACAGCGCGCCTGCAACTCCCAGAGTGCATTACTAAACAACTGCCACTCCCAGAGTGTATTACTAAACAACTGCAACTCCCAGAGTGCATTACTAAACAACTGCAACTCCCAGAGTGCATTACTAAACAACTGCAACTCCCAGAGTGCATTACTAAACAACTGCAACTCCCAGAGTGCATTACTAAACAACTGCAACTCCCAGAGTGCATTACTAAACAACTGCAACTCCCAGAGTGCATTACTAAACAACTGCAACTCCCAGAGTGCATTACTAAACAACTGCCACTCCCAGAGTGCATTACTAAACAACGCGCCTGCAACTCCCAGAGTGCATTACTAAACAGCGCGGGACCTTATTCATGCATCAAGTCACAGTAAGAATACTGTGTTGACATGGTGGTATAAAAGAAGATTTGAAAAGTGGACGATAGGTAACACCAGTAACACAGAGTCCCGATACTGAGATTTATATGAGGTGGAAAAAAGGTGCTTCAGGCAGGAAAGCTGCAGCATTGAAACAGATCCAGATGAAACAATGCAGTATTGCATTTAATTTGCAAAAATAACGAATGATAATGCGATTAAAAAAAAAAAAAATTGAACAAGTCAATGCTCTATCCGGAACCCTGGTTAATGGAAGAAAAGCAATATATAGGCGACAGGTAAGTGTGTTCCAAAATGTTAAAAGCTGAATTTCACACGGTGATCCTTTTATACAGAGAAATGAGTGTTATTGAGAAAATCTAATACAAGATGTCAGTAGTATTTAGAATTGCGCTTTATAAAGTAATATAACATTATTCTATGAGAACTTATTTTATGTTTCGGGGGGGGGGGGGGGGGGGTTGTTGTTCAAGCAAATGTAGAACAAAAACAAACAAAAATCGGCCACATGACAATCAAGTGCTGCTTGAATCCTAATTCAGGTTTTACGTTAATTTATAAATTTGCAGTACATTACAAATACAATGTGTAGTACGTGTGCACACACCAGCAGACTGTTGCTGATAAAAACACAGAATTCTCACTAGAAAACAGACAACCAATCAACAAAACACTTGTGTACTTACTGCATATAGAAATCCGTGCTTTGACACTTTCACTCTCGTTATTCTGTTCCCCTGTTTTTTCCATCCCTGAAGGAAATCAAGATAATGTTTATCATGCACTTGAGAAGCAAAGCTACCTTTGTACAATACACTGTAATCTTATCATCACCCCCGCTACCCTGGGTCATTATGTTAATGGAGTAAATATAATACTTTCAATTTCCCTTCTATGAAAAACTTTCCAACATTTAGATATATATATATATATATATAGTTATATATAAAAAAATTGTGGAATTCGTGCTTCAGTTGAAGACGAAATAAATGGATCATAATGAAATAAAGTCAGGTTAAACTGTTTGCCTTACTATACATTTAGAATGTTTTGCTATTTATGAACAGACGGTTCTGCAGAGTAGATTTTTTACTACATAAGTAAATACATTAGAAATTAATAATGAGATACTCACCCGCACCACTCAGTCGAGCTACACTCCTATCAACACTTAGTACTGGGACTCGAGTCTCGCACTTGCAAGGTGCAGCTGATGTTCTGCTATCAGAGCTGCTGCAGAGTGTGATATACTTCAGGGCGGGGAAGCAAAATGACTTGACACTGCACATTTTCCCTTGTCATGGTTTTAGATCTATGTTAAATCTTGAAATGCTAAGCAGCTATACATCTGTAGTGTTGTTCAAAAAGGATCCTGCAATCTCAATACTTACTATGATGTGTTGGGTGGCACTAAAAGGACCACAGCTGATCTCAAACATAGTTTGGCTCAAAATCTGATCCTAATCTGATTCTAGGCAGTATCAGATTGAGCTAAAAATGATTGATTGTTTAACAAAAAAAAATAGGCAAATCACTGTCGTGAGTATGGACTGTCAAAAAGCATGATTGGAACATATAAAAAAACAGAGCATTTGTCTATAAAGTCGACACTGACCAAGGACTGTCGCAAAAGAAATAAAGAAAATCTGATGACAATGATGCAGTCTTTTTGTGCTTCCAGCAGCAATGGTAATCCTGCATGAGGATCGATTGCGAAAAAGAAAACATGCTGGCAAAGCAAATGCATCCTGAAACAACATTCAAAATTCATCTGATGGTTGGCTGTGTCAATTTTAAAAAAGGTCCCGTTCATGCGATGACGAGGCTGTAGATAGCTTTCTCCCAAAACTAAAGCAACTTGTGTTAGAAGGAGGTTATATGCTGGAGCAGATATACAATGGGTTGTCTTGGAAATGTGTGCCTGACAGGACATTGTCCCGGGGGGGGAGATACAGTGAAGGGATATGAAGTGCCGGAGGAAAGGGTGACGTTTCTGGTCTGTACAAATGCAAGTGGAAGTCACAAGATGACCCCGCTTTGCATTGGAAAGTCACGACAGCCACGATGCTTTCATCACATTAATATGAAGTCACTTCCAGTGAGTTACAAGAACTCCAGAAAAGCCAGGATGACGGGGGACATTTATAAACATTTTTTTAGGACTTTGTCCCTAGTGTGAAGAAACATCAATGTCAAGCGCATCCAGATGGGAGAGCCCTGTTACTCCTGGATCAATGTCAAGCGCATCCAGATGGGAGAGCCCTGTTACCCCTGGATCACTGTCCAGCGCATCCAGATGGGGGAGCCCTGTTACTCCTGGATCAATGTCAAGCGCATCCAGATGGGAGAGCCCTGTTACTCCTGAATCAATGTCCAGCCCATCCAGATGGGAGAGCCCTGTTACTCCTGGATCAATGTCAAGCGCATCCAGATGGGAGAGCCCTGTTACTCCTGGATCACTGTCCAGCGCATCCAGATGGGAGAGCCCTGTTACTCCTGGATCAATGTCAAGCGCACACGCCTGCAGAGACAAATCAACATTTGGAGTTTACATTTTTTTAATTGGAAATTTGTTGATGCGCTTTTAAATTTTGTCATATTTGACTGGCTTTGAATGTTCCGTTTCAATTTGGGATTTGGGTTTTTTTGCAGTGTTAACGCAGGTCACATGGATGCTTGTCACAAACCGAGTAATTCTAGTTGGATTCACAATCTCATTATTATTATTATTATTATTATTATTATTATTATTATTATTATTATTATTATTATTAACTCAATTTATTCAAGGCGACTTGTGGCAGGGCAGGGCCCTGCCTGTAAATAATATTATTGTATGGTGATTTGGTGGTGGTTGGCAGGGATGGGGTTAATTTCCTATCCGTGCCAAAATACATGTGAGAATGTGGCTGGAGCTAATTGAAAATACATGTGAGAATGTGGCTGGAGCTAATTGAAAATACATGTGAGAATGTGGCTGCTCTGTGAGCGTGTTTTGTTTGAGTTTTTGATTTACTTTTGTTGATTAAACCGTGCAACAGCGCTTTAACTGCAGTTCCTTGTCTCTGAGTCTCTTTGCCTGCCGAATAACATCTGGGCCCACGACGCTACCCTGTCACATATGGTGTCAGAGTGGGATAGCGCCCCCTAGAGACTCGGAGCGGGACTGTAGTTTTAAAAAAAAATCGGAAAGAAGCCTCACCGTGCATCTGGCAAGGTGGACGTCTGCATGACCTGCTTGAGGGGGGAGGAGTGTTGTTTTGAAGTTGGCGAGGTCAGGCACGTGTCGCCCGACTACTACCACTCCCCACCTCAGGAAGAAGAGGCGGAACCAGAGCCACAGCCACAGGAGGAGGATGGCTGGGAAGCCCTCCTCCACAGCATGGGTGTACAGTATTGTTGCTGCATCTGTGGGGAGTGGGGCCATTTCCCAGCTAACTGCCCCCTCCCACCAGAAGAATGCCTGCTGCCTCTGCATCCACCACTGCCACCAGCAGAGGGAGAGAGCCTGCTGGTCCCGCCTCTGCCAGCAGAGGGAGCATGCCTGCTGGTCCCCCTGCTGCAGCCAGAAGGGGAGGAGCCCCTGCCGCCTTCGCAGCCAGAAGGGGAGGAGCCCCTGCCGCCTTCGCAGCCAGAAGGGGAGGAGCCCCTGCCGCCTTCGCAGCCAGAAGGGGAGGAGCCCCTGCCGCCTTCGCAGCCAGAAGGGGAGGATCCCCTGCCGCCTTCGCAGCCAGAAGGGGAGGAGCCCCTGCCGCCTTCGCAGCCATAAGGGGGGGAGCCCCTGCCGCCTTTGCCATGAAGAGGAGAGGAGCAGGAGCTACCTCTACCTCCAACACCACCATTGGGTGAAGTGGAGCTCCTGCTGCCGCCTTCATGGCCAGGGGCTCTTCTCCCACCGTCGCCATCGCCTGGGGTCACTGCAGGCATCGCTTTGCTTGGGGTCGCTGTCAGCCCTTCATGGCAGCAAGGAATACTGTGGCCGGAGCCGCACAAAGGGGAGCTACCGGCTACGAAGAAGTGGGGGGAGGTGACGAGACCATTCCACCACAGCCCCGACCACCACCCCACCACCAGCCCAGCGCCTGGGGGTTGGTTCCCTCAACCTGGGCTCCCAGACACCCAGGCTGCATGTCTGGACCTCTGGTCGCTGGGCCTGACTCCCAGGTCGCAGCACCACCAGGCACAGGAGGTCGTCTGGTCTCCTGCTCTGCTCCCCCTGGTTGCCCAGACGTCGCTCCACAGTCGCCTGGGCTCGCACCTCTGCCTGGGGCTGCAGCCGACTGCTCGCCTGCCTGCGCTCCTGACGCCCCATCCACTACGCCTGGGTCCCCTGTCGCCGGGTCTCGGTCCCACCAGGAAGGCACCGGACTATGGACTAACCCTCCCTCAAGGATGGGAGAGGAAGGACAATAGGGGACTTGAGGGAGGGTGGATGGCTTTCAAAGGGGGGGGGAGGTGGCCGTGGGGCCATGTGTGCTGCGCACAAGGTGGGGGGGAAATGTGGCAGGGCAGGGCCCTGCCTGTAAATAATATTATTGTATGGTGATTTGGTGGTGGTTGGCAGGGATGGGGTTAATTTCCTATCCCTGCCAAAATACATGTGAGAATGTGGCTGGAGCTAATTGAGTAATTGATAATTAGGCTCCAGCCACATGGTATAAAAAGGGGAAATTCCTTTGTTTGGTGGAGGTGTTTTGGGGTGAGTGGTTGTTTGGTGATGCTGTGTTTTATTTTTGAAAAAGAACTGTAGTGAAAGCGAATGCTCAGCCTACATGTTTGTATTTTGTTTAAACCTTTTGTTTTGGCCCTTGCGCCAGTTATTTTGTAAGTTTTATGGTGAAAGTTTTGTTTTTGTTTAACTGTTTTGTTTTTGCTCTGTGAGCGTGTTTTGTTTGAGTTTTTGATTTACTTTTGTTGATTAAACCGCGCAGCAGCGCTTTAACTGCAGTTCCTTGTCTCTGAGTCTCTTTGCCTGCCGAATAACATCTGGGCCCACGACGCTACCCTGTTAATATTTGTATTGTTTTTCTGCTGGCAGTCCTGTGCAATGTGATATTTTGCTGCATTAGATTTTGATAAATCAATGTTTTTCCAATGTTTTCTTAGAGAAATCAAGGGAAGTAATAGCTTTTAATAGTGATGAGATGCAGAAAATGTGTAAGTGTGACAGAGAGGCCTATGAGAGACGTGCTTCAGATCGTTGTTGCTTTGATAGAACAGTTTTCTAAATCTTCCACATATATTTATCATTACGAATGAACTTTTCTGTTCATTGTATTTCATAGTTACAGAACGATGCACTTGCAATCACACCAGTTACAATCTGGCAGGGGTGAAGCGTGTATGGTTGATATATACGTTTGGCAGGGTGAAGCGTGTATGGTTGATATATACGTTTGGCAGGGTGAAGCGTATATGGTTGATATATACTTTTGGCAGGGTGAAGCGTGTATGGTTGATATATACGTTTGGCAGGGTGAAGCGTGTATGGTTGATATATACGTTTGGCAGGGTGAAGCGTGTATGGTTGATATATACTTTTGGCAGGGTGAAGCGTGTATGGTTGATATATACGTTTGGCAGGGTGAAGCGTGTATGGTTGATATATACGTTTGGCAGGGTGAAGCGTGTATGGTTGATAGATACGTTTGGCAGGGTGAAGCATGTATGGTTGATATATACATTTGGCAGGGTGAAGCGTGTATGGTTGATATATACTTTTGGCAGGGTGAAGCGTGTATGGTTGATATATACATTTGGCAGGGTGAAGCGTGTATGGTTGATATATACGTTTGTGTGTGGCTGAGGTGGCAGACCTGCTGCACCTGTGAGCCCAGGTGAGTATGTGGTTGGGTTGATTGAATAATTGATTGGCAATCAACCCAACCACATGGTATAAAAGAGAGCTCTTTGTTTAGAGATGTCGCGGCGAGAGGTGAATTAACCAAATACCTCATAAGAATATAGCCAGACTGGGGGCTCCCGAGTGGCGCATCCAGTAAAGGCGCTCCACGTGGAGTGCAGGATACGCTCTATAGTCTGGACATTGCGAGTTTGAGTCCAGGCTATTCCACAGCCGACCGAGGACAGGAGCTTCCATGGGGTGGCGCTCAATTGGCCGAGCGTCGCCCGGGGGGAGGGAGGGTTAAGTCGGCCAGGGTGTCCTCGGCTCAGAGCGCACCAGCGACCCCTGTAGTCTGGCCGGGTGCCTTCAGGCTTGCCTGTAAGCTGCGTTGTACTCAGACGCTGTAGCTCTGAGGTAGCTGCATGGTGAGTCCACAGTGTGAAAAAAGCGGTCGGCTGATGGCACACGCTTCGGAGGACAGCGTGTGTTCGTCTTCGCCCTCCCGAGTCAGCGTAGGGGTGGTAGCGGTGAGCTGAGCCTAAAAATAATTGGCCATTTCCAAATTGGGGAGAAAATAATAAAAATAATTGGCAACGACTAAATTTATAAAAAATATATATATATAGCCAGACTACGCCATATTATGTTTAAAGAAAATAAGGAGTTCTATCTAATTAGATTTTATTTGTATTATAACACACAGGTTCGAGGCATCAGAGTGGAGTCAGCAACCAGCCCACAACAACACCAAGGAGGACAACGATCATATAAATCAACTGTTTTTTTATTTAGAAAGAATACATTTGATAAAAACAGTAATCCACATGTTGGAGGATTATTGGTCAGAGGGGGGATACAAACAGGTAGAGATTACACAGAAACAAATCGCGGTTGAATGTTGCACTTGCCCTGGCTGGATCGTCGATGGGGACGTGGCTCCAGTCTCCTGCCACCCGAATTTAGTATCGCCAATTACCCTTTCCCCAGCAGGGGGCGCCACTCCATCACCGAGTCCGAGCCGGCAGACTAATGAACCCTCTCTTATTGGTATTTCCCCAGCAGACAGCGCGATCGATGGTTGGATCGGGTTCAATGGGGTGGTGGTTCAGTCAGTATTCTATCAGGGCTGGGCCTCCACTTCCGAGTTCAGAGCTTTTAGATAAAGCACAGTCAGCTCCTTAAATAAGGAACAAAGTAAGAAAGGTGCATTTACTTTCCAGGCCGGGTAATGTTTCTTTATCTCTGTAATACAGTCACATACATTATTCTCTTTGTTCAAGCAAATGTAGAACAAAAACAAACAAAAATCGGCCACATGACAACCAAGTGCTGCTTGAATCCTAATTCAGGTTTTAGTTAATTTATAAATTTGCAGTACATTACAAATACAATGTGTAGTACGTGTGCACACACCAGCAGACTGTTGCTGATAAAAACACAGAATTCTCACTAGAAAACAGACAACCAATCAACAAAACACTTGTGTACTTACTGCATATAGAAATCCGTGCTTTGACACTTTCACTCTCGTTATTCTGTTCCCCTGTTTTTTCCATCCCTGAAAGAAATCAAGATAATGTTTATCATGCACTTGAGAAGCAAAGCTACCTTTGTACAATACACTGTAATCTTATCATCACCCCCGCTACCCTGGGGCATTATGTTAATGGAGTAAATATAATACTTTCATTTTCCCTTCTATGAAAAACTTTCCAACATTTAGAATATATATATATATAGTTATATATAAAAAAAAACTGTGGAATTCGTGCTTCAGTTAAAGACGAAATAAATGGATCATAATGAAATAAAGTCAGGTTAAACTGTTTGCCTTACTATACATTTAGAATGTTTTGCTATTTATGAACAGACGGTTCTGCAGAGTAGATTTTTTACTACATAAGTAAATACATTAGAAATTAACAATGAGATACTCACCCGCACCACTCAGTCGCGCTACACTCCTATCAACACTTAGTACTGGAACTCGAGTCTCGCACTTGCAAGGTGCAGCTGATGTTCTGCTGTCAGAGCTGCTGCCGAGTGTGATATACTTCAGGGAGGGGAAGCAAAATGACTTGACACTGCACATTTTCCCTTGTCATGGTTTTAGATCTATGTTAAATCTTGAAATGCTAAGCAGCTATACATCTGTAGTGTTGTTCAAAAAGGATCCTGCAATCTCAATACTTACTATGATGTGTTGGGTGGCACTAAAAGGACCACAGCTGATCTCAAACATAGTTTGGCTCAAAATCTGATCCTAATCTGATTCTAGACAGTATCAGATTGAGCTAAAAATGATTGATTGTTTAACAAAAAAAATAGGCAAATCACTGTCTTGAGTATGGACTGTCAAAAAGCATGATTGGAACATATAAAAAAACAGAGCACTTGTCTATAAAGTCGACACTGACCAAGGACTGTCGCAAAAGAAATGAAGAAAATCTGATGACAATGATGCAGTCTTTTTGTGGTTCCAGCAGCAATGGTAATCCTGCATGAGGATCGATTGCGAAAAAGAAAACATGCTGGCAAAGCAAATGCACAAACCGAGTAATTCTAGTTGGATTCACAATCTCATTATTATTATTATACTGTATTATTATTATTATTATTATTATTATTATTATTATTATTATTATTATTATTATTATTAACTCAATTTATTCAAGGTGACTTGTGGCAGGGCAGGGCCCTGCCTGTAAATAATATTATTGTATGGTGATTTGGTGGTGGTTGGCAGGGATGGGGTTAATTTCCTATCCCTGCCAAAATACATGTAAGAATGTGGCTGGAGCTAATTGAATAATTGATAATTAGGCTCCAGCCACATGGTATAAAAAAGGGGAAATTCCTTTGTTTGGTGGAGGTGTTTTGGGGTGAGTGGTTGTTTGGTGATGCTGTGTTTTATTTTTGAAAAAGAACTATAGTGAAAGCGAATGCTCAGCCTACATGTTTGTATTTTGTTTAAACCTTTTGTTTTGGCCCTTGCGCCAGTTATTTTGTAAGTTTTATGGTGAAAGTTTTGTTTTTGTTTAACTGTTTTGTTTTTGCTCTGTGAGCGTGTTTTGTTTGAGTTTTTGATTTACTTTTGTTGATTAAACCGCGCAGCAGCGCTTTAACTGCAGTTCCTTGTCTCTGAGTCTCTTTGCCTGCCGAATAACATCTGGGCCCACGACGCTACCCTGTCACATATGGTGTCAGAAGTGGGATAGCGCCCCCTAGAGACTCGGAGCGGGACTGTAGTTTTAAAAAAAATGGGAAAGAAGCAACGGCAGAAGCAGCAGCGCGGGGCTGGTCGCAAGCCTCACCGTGCATCTGGCAAGGTGGACGTCTGCATGACCTGCTTGAGGGGGGAGGAGTGTTGTTTTGAAGTTGGCGAGGTCAGGCACGTGTCGCCCAACTACTACCACTCCCATCCTCAGGAAGAAGAGGCGGAACCAGAGCCACAGCCACAGGAGGAGGATGGCTGGGAAGCCCTCCTCCACAGCATGGGTGTACAGTATTGTTGCTGCATCTGTGGGGAGTGGGGCCATTTCCCAGCTAACTGCCCCCTCCCACCAGAAGAATGCCTGCTGCCTCTGCATCCACCACTGCCACCAGCAGAGGGAGAGAGCCTGCTGGTCCCGCCTCTGCCAGCAGAGGGAGCATGCCTGCTGGTCCCCCTGCTGCAGCCAGAAGGGGAGGAGCCCCTGCCGCCTTCGCAGCCAGAAGGGGAGGAGCCCCTGCCGCCTTCGCAGCCAGAAGGGGAGGAGCCCCTGCCGCCTTCGCAGCCAGAAGGGGAGGAGCCCCTGCCGCCTTCGCAGCCAGAAGGGGAGGAGCCCCTGCCGCCTTCGCAGCCAGAAGGGGAGGATCCCCTGCCGCCTTCGCAGCCAGAAGGGGAGGAGCCCCTGCCGCCTTCGCAGCCATAAGGGGGGGAGCCCCTGCCGCCTTTGCCATGAAGAGGAGAGGAGCAGGAGCTACCTCTACCTCCAACACCACCATTGGGTGAAGTGGAGCTCCTGCTGCCGCCTTCATGGCCAGGGGCTCTTCTCCCACCGTCGCCATCGCCTGGGGTCACTGCAGGCATCGCTTTGCTTGGGGTCGCTGTCAGCCCTTCATGGCAGCAAGGAATACTGTGGCCGGAGCCGCACAAAGGGGAGCTACCGGCTACGAAGAAGTGGGGGGAGGTGACGAGACCATTCCACCACAGCCCCGACCACCACCCCACCACCAGCCCAGCGCCTGGGGGTTGGTTCCCTCAACCTGGGCTCCCAGACACCCAGGCTGCATGTCTGGACCTCTGGTCGCTGGGCCTGACTCCCAGGTCGCAGCACCACCAGGCACAGGAGGTCGTCTGGTCTCCTGCTCTGCTCCCCCTGGTTGCCCAGACGTCGCTCCACAGTCGCCTGGGCTCGCACCTCTGCCTGGGGCTGCAGCCGACTGCTCGCCTGCCTGCGCTCCTGACGCCCCATCCACTACGCCTGGGTCCCCTGTCGCCGGGTCTCGGTCCCGCCAGGAAGGCACCGGACTATGGACTAACCCTCCCTCAAGGATGGGAGAGGAAGGACAATAGGGGACTTGAGGGAGGGTGGATGGCTTTCAAAGGGGGGGGGGAGGTGGCCGTGGGGCCATGTGTGCTGCGCACAAGGTGGGGGGGAAGTGTGGCAGGGCAGGGCCCTGCCTGTAAATAATATTATTGTATGGTGATTTGGTGGTGGTTGGCAGGGATGGGGTTAATTTCCTATCCCTGCCAAAATACATGTGAGAATGTGGCTGGAGCTAATTGAGTAATTGATAATTAGGCTCCAGCTACATGGTATAAAAAGGGGAAATTCCTTTGTTTGGTGGAGGTGTTTTGGGGTGAGTGGTTGTTTGGTGATGCTGTGTTTTATTTTTGAAAAAGAACTGTAGTGAAAGCGAATGCTCAGCCTACATGTTTGTATTTTGTTTAAACCTTTTGTTTTGGCCCTTGCGCCAGTTATTTTGTAAGTTTTATGGTGAAAGTTTTGTTTTTGTTTAACTGTTTTGTTTTTGCTCTGTGAGCGTGTTTTGTTTGAGTTTTTGATTTACTTTTGTTGATTAAACCGCGCAGCAGCGCTTTAACTGCAGTTCCTTGTCTCTGAGTCTCTTTGCCTGCCGAATAACATCTGGGCCCACGACGCTACCCTGTTAATATTTGTATTGTTTTTCTGCTGGCAGTCCTGTGCAATGTGATATTTTGCTGCATTAGATTTTGATAAATCAATGTTTTTCCAATGTTTTCTTAGAGAAATCAAGTTAAGTAATAGCTTTTGATAGTGATGAGATGCAGAAAATGTGTAAGTGTGACAGAGAGGCCTATGAGAGACGTGCTTCAGATCGTTGTTGCTTTGATAGAACAATTTTCCAAATCTTCCACATATATTTATCATTACGAATGAACTTTTCTGTTCATTGTATTTCATAGTTACAGAACGATGCACTTGCAATCACACCAGTTACAATCTGGCAGGGGTGAAGCGTGTATGGTTGATATATACGTTTGGCAGGGTGAAGCGTGTATGGTTGATATATACGTTTGGCAGGGTGAAGCGTGTATGGTTGATATATACGTTTGGCAGGGTGAAGCATGTATGGTTGATATATACGTTTGGCAGGGTGAAGCGTGTATGGTTGATATATACGTTTGGCAGGGTGAAGCGTGTACAGGTTGATATATACGTTTGGCAGGGTGAAGCGTGTATGGTTGATATATACGTTTGGCAGGGGTGAAGCGTGTATGGTTGATATATACTTTTGGCAGGGTGAAGCGTGTATGGTTGATATATACGTTTGGCAGGGTGAAGCGTGTATGGTTGATATATACGTTTGGCAGGGTGAAGCGTGTATGGTTGATATATACGTTTGGCAGGGTGAAGCGTGTACAGGTTGATATATACGTTTGGCAGGGTGAAGCGTATATGGTTGATATATACTTTTGGCAGGGTGAAGCGTGTATGGTTGATATATACATTTGGCAGGGTGAAGCGTGTATGGCTGATATATACGTTTGTGTGTGGCTGAGGTGGCAGACCTGCTGCACCTGTGAGTCCAGGTGAGTATGTGGTTGGGTTGATTGAATAATTGATTGGCAATCAACCCAACCACATGGTATAAAAGAGAGCTCTTTGTTTAGAGATGTCGCGGCGAGAGGTGAATTAACCAAATACCTCATAAGAATATAGCCAGACTGGGGGCTCCCGAGTGGCGCATCCAGTAAAGGCGCTCCACGTGGAGTGCAGGATGCACTCTATAGTCTGGACATTGCGAGTTTGAGTCCAGGCTATTCCACAGCAGACCGAGGACAGGAGCTTCCATGGGGTGGCGCTCAATTGGCCGAGCGTCGCCCGGGGGGAGGGAGGGTTAAGTCGGCCAGGGTGTCCTCAGCTCAGAGCGCACCAGCGACCCCTGTGGTCTGGCCGGGTGCCTTCAGGCTTGCCTGTAAGCTGCGTTGTCCTCAGACGCTGTAGCTCTGAGGTAGCTGCATGGTGAGTCCACAGTGTGAAAAAAGCGGTCGGCTGACGGCACACGCTTCGGAGGACAGCGTGTGTTCGTCTTCGCCCTCCCGAGTCAGCGTAGGGGTGGTAGCGGTGAGCTGAGCCTAAAAATAATTGGCCATTTCCAAATTGGGGAGAAAATAATAAAAATAATTGGCAATGACTAAATTTATAAAAAATATATATATATAGCCAGACTACGCCATATTATGTTTAAAGAAAATAAGGAGTTCTATCTAATTAGATTTTATTTGTATTATAACACACAGGTTCGAGGCATCAGAGTGGAGTCAGCAACCAGCCCACAACAACACCAAGGAGGACAACGATCATATAAATCAACTGTTTTTTTATTTAGAAAGAATACATTTGATAAAAACAGTAATCCACATGTTGGAGGATTATTGGTCAGAGGGGGGATACAAACAGGTAGAGATTACACAGAAACAAATCGCGGTTGAATGTTGCACTTGCCCTGGCTGGATCGTCGATGGGGACGTGGCTCCAGTCTCCTGCCACCCGAATTTAGTATCTCCAATTACCCTTTCCCCAGCAGGGGGCGCCACTCCATCACCGAGTCCGAGCCGGCAGACTAATGAACCCTCTCTTATTGGTATTTCCCCAGCAGACAGCGCGATCGCTGGTTGGATCGGGTTCAATGGGGTGGTGGTTCAGTCAGTATTCTATCAGGGCTGGGCCTCCACTTCCGAGTTCAGAGCTTTTAGATAAAGCACAGTCAGCTCCTTAAATAAGGAACAAAGTAAGAAAGGTGCATTTACTTTCCAGGCCGGGTAATGTTTCTTTATCTCTGTAATACAGTCACATACATTATTCTCTTTGTTCAAGCAAATGTAGAACAAAAACAAACAAAAATCGGCCACATGACAACCAAGTGCTGCTTGAATCCTAATTCAGGTTTTAGTTAATTTATAAATTTGCAGTACATTACAAATACAATGTGTAGTACGTGTGCACACACCAGCAGACTGTTGCTGATAAAAACACAGAATTCTCACTAGAAAACAGACAACCAATCAACAAAACACTTGTGTACTTACTGCATATAGAAATCCGTGCTTTGACACTTTCACTCTCGTTATTCTGTTCCCCTGTTTTTTCCATCCCTGAAAGAAATCAAGATAATGTTTATCATGCACTTGAGAAGCAAAGCTACCTTTGTACAATACACTGTAATCTTATCATCACCCCCGCTACCCTGGGGCATTATGTTAATGGAGTAAATATAATACTTTCATTTTCCCTTCTATGAAAAACTTTCCAACATTTAGAATATATATATATATAGTTATATATAAAAAAAAACTGTGGAATTCGTGCTTCAGTTAAAGACGAAATAAATGGATCATAATGAAATAAAGTCAGGTTAAACTGTTTGCCTTACTATACATTTAGAATGTTTTGCTATTTATGAACAGACGGTTCTGCAGAGTAGATTTTTTACTACATAAGTAAATACATTAGAAATTAACAATGAGATACTCACCCGCACCACTCAGTCGTGCTACACTCCTATCAACACTTAGTACTGGAACTCGAGTCTCGCACTTGCAAGGTGCAGCTGATGTTCTGCTGTCAGAGCTGCTGCCGAGTGTGATATACTTCAGGGAGGGGAAGCAAAATGACTTGACACTGCACATTTTCCCTTGTCATGGTTTTAGATCTATGTTAAATCTTGAAATGCTAAGCAGCTATACATCTGTAGTGTTGTTCAAAAAGGATCCTGCAATCTCAATACTTACTATGATGTGTTGGGTGGCACTAAAAGGACCACAGCTGATCTCAAACATAGTTTGGCTCAAAATCTGATCCTAATCTGATTCTAGACAGTATCAGATTGAGCTAAAAATGATTGATTGTTTAACAAAAAAAATAGGCAAATCACTGTCTTGAGTATGGACTGTCAAAAAGCATGATTGGAACATATAAAAAAACAGAGCACTTGTCTATAAAGTCGACACTGACCAAGGACTGTCGCAAAAGAAATGAAGAAAATCTGATGACAATGATGCAGTCTTTTTGTGGTTCCAGCAGCAATGGTAATCCTGCATGAGGATCGATTGCGAAAAAGAAAACATGCTGGCAAAGCAAATGCACAAACCGAGTAATTCTAGTTGGATTCACAATCTCATTATTATTATTATACTGTATTATTATTATTATTATTATTATTATTATTATTATTATTATTATTATTATTATTATTATTATTATTATTATTATTAACTCAATTTATTCAAGGTGACTTGTGGCAGGGCAGGGCCCTGCCTGTAAATAATATTATTGTATGGTGATTTGGTGGTGGTTGGCAGGGATGGGGTTAATTTCCTATCCCTGCCAAAATACATGTAAGAATGTGGCTGGAGCTAATTGAATAATTGATAATTAGGCTCCAGCCACATGGTATAAAAAAGGGGAAATTCCTTTGTTTGGTGGAGGTGTTTTGGGGTGAGTGGTTGTTTGGTGATGCTGTGTTTTATTTTTGAAAAAGAACTATAGTGAAAGCGAATGCTCAGCCTACATGTTTGTATTTTGTTTAAACCTTTTGTTTTGGCCCTTGCGCCAGTTATTTTGTAAGTTTTATGGTGAAAGTTTTGTTTTTGTTTAACTGTTTTGTTTTTGCTCTGTGAGCGTGTTTTGTTTGAGTTTTTGATTTACTTTTGTTGATTAAACCGCGCAGCAGCGCTTTAACTGCAGTTCCTTGTCTCTGAGTCTCTTTGCCTGCCGAATAACATCTGGGCCCACGACGCTACCCTGTCACATATGGTGTCAGAAGTGGGATAGCGCCCCCTAGAGACTCGGAGCGGGGCTGTAGTTTTAAAAAAAATGGGAAAGAAGCAACGGCAGAAGCAGCAGCGCGGGGCTGGTCGCAAGCCTCACCGTGCATCTGGCAAGGTGGACGTCTGCATGACCTGCTTGAGGGGGGAGGAGTGTTGTTTTGAAGTTGGCGAGGTCAGGCACGTGTCGCCCGACTACTACCACTCCCCACCTCAGGAAGAAGAGGCGGAACCAGAGCCACAGCCACAGGAGGAGGATGGCTGGGAAGCCCTCCTCCACAGCATGGGTGTACAGTATTGTTGCTGCATCTGTGGGGAGTGGGGCCATTTCCCAGCTAACTGCCCCCTCCCACCAGAAGAATGCCTGCTGCCTCTGCATCCACCACTGCCACCAGCAGAGGGAGAGAGCCTGCTGGTCCCGCCTCTGCCAGCAGAGGGAGCATGCCTGCTGGTCCCCCTGCTGCAGCCAGAAGGGGAGGAGCCCCTGCCGCCTTCGCAGCCAGAAGGGGAGGAGCCCCTGCCGCCTTCGCAGCCAGAAGGGGAGGAGCCCCTGCCGCCTTCGCAGCCAGAAGGGGAGGAGCCCCTGCCGCCTTCGCAGCCAGAAGGGGAGGATCCCCTGCCGCCTTCGCAGCCAGAAGGGGAGGAGCCCCTGCCGCCTTCGCAGCCATAAGGGGGGGAGCCCCTGCCGCCTTTGCCATGAAGAGGAGAGGAGCAGGAGCTACCTCTACCTCCAACACCACCATTGGGTGAAGTGGAGCTCCTGCTGCCGCCTTCATGGCCAGGGGCTCTTCTCCCACCGTCGCCATCGCCTGGGGTCACTGCAGGCATCGCTTTGCTTGGGGTCGCTGTCAGCCCTTCATGGCAGCAAGGAATACTGTGGCCGGAGCCGCACAAAGGGGAGCTACCGGCTACGAAGAAGTGGGGGGAGGTGACGAGACCATTCCACCACAGCCCCGACCACCACCCCACCACCAGCCCAGCGCCTGGGGGTTGGTTCCCTCAACCTGGGCTCCCAGACACCCAGGCTGCATGTCTGGACCTCTGGTCGCTGGGCCTGACTCCCAGGTCGCAGCACCACCAGGCACAGGAGGTCGTCTGGTCTCCTGCTCTGCTCCCCCTGGTTGCCCAGACGTCGCTCCACAGTCGCCTGGGCTCGCACCTCTGCCTGGGGCTGCAGCCGACTGCTCGCCTGCCTGCGCTCCTGACGCCCCATCCACTACGCCTGGGTCCCCTGTCGCCGGGTCTCGGTCCCACCAGGAAGGCACCGGACTATGGACTAACCCTCCCTCAAGGATGGGAGAGGAAGGACAATAGGGGACTTGAGGGAGGGTGGATGGCTTTCAAAGGGGGGGGGGAGGTAGCCGTGGGGCCATGTGTGCTGCGCACAAGGTGGGGGGGAAGTGTGGCAGGGCAGGGCCCTGCCTGTAAATAATATTATTGTATGGTGATTTGGTGGTGGTTGGCAGGGATGGGGTTAATTTCCTATCCCTGCCAAAATACATGTGAGAATGTGGCTGGAGCTAATTGAGTAATTGATAATTAGGCTCCAGCTACATGGTATAAAAAGGGGAAATTCCTTTGTTTGGTGGAGGTGTTTTGGGGTGAGTGGTTGTTTGGTGATGCTGTGTTTTATTTTTGAAAAAGAACTGTAGTGAAAGCGAATGCTCAGCCTACATGTTTGTATTTTGTTTAAACCTTTTGTTTTGGCCCTTGCGCCAGTTATTTTGTAAGTTTTATGGTGAAAGTTTTGTTTTTGTTTAACTGTTTTGTTTTTGCTCTGTGAGCGTGTTTTGTTTGAGTTTTTGATTTACTTTTGTTGATTAAACCGCGCAGCAGCGCTTTAACTGCAGTTCCTTGTCTCTGAGTCTCTTTGCCTGCCGAATAACATCTGGGCCCACGACGCTACCCTGTTAATATTTGTATTGTTTTTCTGCTGGCAGTCCTGTGCAATGTGATATTTTGCTGCATTAGATTTTGATAAATCAATGTTTTTCCAATGTTTTCTTAGAGAAATCAAGGGAAGTAATAGCTTTTGATAGTGATGAGATGCAGAAAATGTGTAAGTGTGACAGAGAGGCCTATGAGAGACGTGCTTCAGATCGTTGTTGCTTTGATAGAACAGTTTTCTAAATCTTCCACATATATTTATCATTACGAATGAACTTTTCTGTTCATTGTATTTCATAGTTACAGAACGATGCACTTGCAATCACACCAGTTACAATCTGGCAGGGGTGAAGCGTGTATGGTTGATATATACGTTTGGCAGGGTGAAGCATGTATGGTTGATATATACGTTTGGCAGGGTGAAGCGTGTATGGTTGATATATACGTTTGGCAGGGGTGAAGCGTGTATGGTTGATATATACGTTTGGCAGGGTGAAGCGTGTATGGTTGATATATACGTTTGGCAGGGTGAAGCATGTATGGTTGATATATACGTTTGGCAGGGTGAAGCGTGTATGGTTGATATATACTTTTGGCAGGGTGAAGCGTGTATGGTTGATATATACGTTTGGCAGGGTGAAGCGTGTATGGTTGATATATACGTTTGGCAGGGTGAAGCGTGTATGGTTGATATATACGTTTGGCAGGGTGAAGCGTGTACAGGTTGATATATATGTTTGGCAGGGTGAAGCGTATATGGTTGATATATACTTTTGGCAGGGTGAAGCGTGTATGGTTGATATATACATTTGGCAGGGTGAAGCGTGTATGGCTGATATATACGTTTGTGTGTGGCTGAGGTGGCAGACCTGCTGCACCTGTGAGTCCAGGTGAGTATGTGGTTGGGTTGATTGAATAATTGATTGGCAATCAACCCAACCACATGGTATAAAAGAGAGCTCTTTGTTTAGAGATGTCGCGGCGAGAGGTGAATTAACCAAATACCTCATAAGAATATAGCCAGACTGGGGGCTCCCGAGTGGCGCATCCAGTAAAGGCGCTCCACGTGGAGTGCAGGATGCGCTCTATAGTCTGGACATTGCGAGTTTGAGTCCAGGCTATTCCACAGCAGACCGAGGACAGGAGCTTCCATGGGGTGGCGCTCAATTGGCCGAGCGTCGCCCGGGGGGAGGGAGGGTTAAGTCGGCCAGGGTGTCCTCAGCTCAGAGCGCACCAGCGACCCCTGTGGTCTGGCCGGGTGCCTTCAGGCTTGCCTGTAAGCTGCGTTGTCCTCAGACGCTGTAGCTCTGAGGTAGCTGCATGGTGAGTCCACAGTGTGAAAAAAGCGGTCGGCTGACGGCACACGCTTCGGAGGACAGCGTGTGTTCGTCTTCGCCCTCCCGAGTCAGCGTAGGGGTGGTAGCGGTGAGCTGAGCCTAAAAATAATTGGCCATTTCCAAATTGGGGAGAAAATAATAAAAATAATTGGCAACGACTAAATTTATAAAAAATATATATATATATAGCCAGACTACGCCATATTATGTTTAAAGAAAATAAGGAGTTCTATCTAATTAGATTTTATTTGTATTATAACACACAGGTTCGAGGCATCAGAGTGGAGTCAGCAACCAGCCCACAACCACACCAAGGAGGACAACGATCATATAAATCAACTGTTTTTTTATTTAGAAAGAATACATTTGATAAAAACAGTAATCCACATGTTGGAGGATTATTGGTCAGAGGGGGGATACAAACAGGTAGAGATTACACAGAAACAAATCGCGGTTGAATGTTGCACTTGCCCTGGCTGGATCGTCGATGGGGACGTGGCTCCAGTCTCCTGCCACCCGAATTTAGTATCGCCAATTACCCTTTCCCCAGCAGGGGGCGCCACTCCATCACCGAGTCCGAGCCGGCAGACTAATGAACCCTCAGCAGACAGCGCGATCGATGGTTGGATCGGGTTCAATGGGGTGGTGGTTCAGTCAGTATTCTATCAGGGCTGGGCCTCCACTTCCGAGTTCAGAGCTTTTAGATAAAGCACAGTCAGCTCCTTAAATAAGGAACAAAGTAAGAAAGGTGCATTTACTTTCCAGGCCGGGTAATGTTTCTTTATCTCTGTAATACAGTCACATACATTATTCTCTTTGTTCAAGCAAATGTAGAACAAAAACAAACAAAAATCGGCCACATGACAATCAAGTGCTGCTTGAATCCTAATTCAGGTTTTACGTTAATTTATAAATTTACAGTACATTACAAATACAATGTGTAGTACGTGTGCACACACCAGCAGACTGTTGCTGATAAAAACACAGAATTCTCACTAGAAAACAGACAACCAATCAACAAAACACTTGTGTACTTACTGCATATAGAAATCCGTGCTTTGACACTTTCACTCTCGTTATTCTGTTCCCCTGTTTTTTCCATCCCTGAAAGAAATCAAGATAATGTTTATCATGCACTTGAGAAGCAAAGCTACCTTTGTACAATACACTGTAATCTTATCATCACCCCCGCTACCCTGGGGCATTATGTTAATGGAGTAAATATAATACTTTCATTTTCCCTTCTATGAAAAACTTTCCAACATTTAGAATATATATATATATTGTTATATATAAAAAAAACTGTGGAATTCGTGCTTCAGTTAAAGACGAAATAAATGGATCATAATGAAATAAAGTCAGGTTAAACTGTTTGCCTTACTATACATTTAGAATGTTTTGCTATTTATGAACAGACGGTTCTGCAGAGTAGATTTTTTACTACATAAGTAAATACATTAGAAATTAACAATGAGATACTCACCCGCACCACTCAGTCGCGCTACACTCCTATCAACACTTAGTACTGGAACTCGAGTCTCGCACTTGCAAGGTGCAGCTGATGTTCTGCTATCAGAGCTGCTGCAGAGTGTGATATACTTCAGGGCGGGGAAGCAAAATGACTTGACACTGCACATTTTCCCTTGTCATGGTTTTAGATCTATGTTAAATCTTGAAATGCTAAGCAGCTATACATCTGTAGTGTTGTTCAAAAAGGATCCTGCAATCTCAATACTTACTATGATGTGTTGGGTGGCACTAAAAGGACCACAGCTGATCTCAAACATAGTTTGGCTCAAAATCTGATCCTAATCTGATTCTAGACAGTATCAGATTGAGCTAAAAATGATTGATTGTTTAACAAAAAAAATAGGCAAATCACTGTCTTGAGTATGGACTGTCAAAAAGCATGATTGGAACATATAAAAAAACAGAGCACTTGTCTATAAAGTCGACACTGACCAAGGACTGTCGCAAAAGAAATAAAGAAAATCTGATGACAATGATGCAGTCTTTTTGTGCTTCCAGCAGCAATGGTAATCCTACATGAGGATCGATTGCGAAAAAGAAAACATGCTGGCAAAGCAAATGCATCCTGAAACAACATTCAAGATTCATCTGATGGTTGGCTGTGTCAATTTTAAAAAAGGTCCCGTTCATGCGATGACGAGGCTGTAGATAGCTTTCTCCCAAAGCTAAAGCAGCTTGTGTTAGAAGGAGGTTATCCGCTGGAGCAGATACACAATGGGTTGTCTTGGAAATGTGTGCCTGACAGGACATTGTCCCAGGGGGGAGATACAGTGAAGGCATATGAAGTGCCGGAGGAAAGGGTGACGTTTCTGGTCTGTACAAATGCAAGTGGAAGTCACAAGATGACCCCGCTTTGCATTGGAAAGTCACGACAGCCACGATGCTTTCATCACATTAATATGAAGTCACTTCCAGTGAGTTACAAGAACTCCAGAAAAGCCAGGATGACGGGGGACATTTCTAAACATTTTTTTAGGATTTTGTCCCTAGTGTGAAGAAACATCACTGTCCAGCGCATCCAGATGGGAGAGCCCTGTTACTCCAGGATCAATGTCAAGCGCATCCAGATGGGAGAGCCCAGTTACTCCTGGATCAATGTCCAGCGCATCCAGATGGGAGAGCCCTGTTACTCCTGGATCAATGTCCAGCGCTTCCAGATGGGAGAGCCCTGTTACTCCTGGATCAATGTCCAGTGCATCCAGATGGGAGAGTCCTGTTACTCCTGGATCAATGTCCAGCGCATCCAGATGGGAGAGCCCTGTTACTCATGGATCACTGTCCAGCGCATCCAGATGGGAGAGCCCTGTTACTCCTGGATCACTGTCCAGCGCATCCAGATGGGAGAGCCCTGTTACTCCTGGATCAATGTCAAGCACATCCAGATGAGAGAGCCCTGTTACTCCTGGATCAATGTCAAGCGCATCCAGATGGGAGAGCCCTGTTACTCCGGGATCAATGTCCAGCGCATCCAGATGGGAGAGCCCTGTTACTCCGGGATCAATGTTCAGCGCATCCAGATGAGAGAGCCCTGTTACTCCTGGATCAATGTCAAGCGCATCCAGATAGGAGAGCCCTGTTACTCCGGGATCAATGTCCAGCGCATCCAGATGGGAGAGCCCTGTTACTCCGGGATCAATGTCAAGAGCATCCAGATGGGAGAGCCCTGTTACTCCGGGATCAATGTCAAGCACATCCAGATGGGAGAGCCATGTTACTACTGGATCAATGTCAAGAGCATCCAGATGGGAGAGCCCTGTTACTCCTGGATCAATGTCCAGCGCATCCAGATGGGAGAGCCCTGTTACTCCGGGATCAATGTCAAGCACATCCAGATGGGAGAGCCCTGTTACTACTGGATCAATGTCAAGAGCATCCAGGTGGGAGAGCCCTGTTACTACTGGATCAATGTCAAGAGCATCCAGATGGGAGAGCCTTGTTACTCCTGGATCACTGTCCAGCGCATCCAGATGGGAGAGCCCTGTTACTCCTGGATCAATGTCAAGCGCATCCAGATGGGAGAGCCCTGTTACTCCTGGATCAATGTCAAGCGCAACCAGATGAGAGAGCCCTGTTACTCCTGGATCAATGTCAAGCGCATCCAGATGGGAGAGCCCTGTTACTCCTGGATCAATGTCAAGCGCATCCAGATGAGAGAGCCCTGTTACTCCTGGATCAATGTCAAGCGCATCCAGATGGGAGAGCCCTGTTACTCCTGGATCAATGTCAAGCGCACACGCCTGCAGAGACAAATCAACATTTGGAGTTTACATTTTTTTAATTGGAAATTTGTTGATGCGCTTTTAAATTTTTTCATATTTGACTGGCTTTGAATGTTCCATTTCAATTTGGGATTTGGGTTTTTTGGGGTTTTTTTGCAGTGTTAACGCAGGTCACATGGATGCTTGTCACAAACTGAGTAATTCTAGTTGGATTCACAATCTCATTATTATTATTATTATTATTATTATTATTATTATTATTATTATTATTAACTCAATTTATTCAAGGCGACTTGTGGCAGTTCAGGACCCTGCCTGTAAATAATATTATTGTATGGTGATTTGGTGGTGGTTGGCAGGGATGGGGTTAATTTCCTATCCCTGCCAAAATACATGTGAGAATGTGGCTGGAGCTAATTGAGTAATTGATAATTAGGCTCCAGCCACATGGTATAAAAAGGGGAAATTCCTTTGCTTGGTGGAGGTGTTTAGGGGTGAGTGGTTGTTTGTTGGTGCTGTGTTTTATTTTTGAAAAAGAACTGTAGTGAAAGCGAATGCTCAGCCTACATGTTTGTATTTTGTTTAAACCTTTTGTTTTGGCCCTTGCGCCAGTTATTTTGTAAGTTTTATGGTGAAAGTTTTGTTTTTGTTTAACTGTTTTGTTTTTGCTCTGTGAGCGTGTTTTGTTTGAGTTTTTGATTTACTTTTGTTGATTAAACCGCGCAGCAGCGCTTTAACTGCAGTTCCTTGTCTCTGAGTCTCTTTGCCTGCCGAATAACATCTGGGCCCACGACGCTACCCTGTCACATATGGTGTCAGAAGTGGGATAGCGCCCCCTAGAGACTCGGAGCGGGGCTGTAGTTTTTAAAAAAAATGGGAAAGAAGCAGCGGCAGAAGCAGCAGTGCGGGGCTGGTCGCAAGCCTCACCGTGCATCTGGCAAGGTGGACGTCTGCATGACCTGCTTGAGGGGGGAGGAGTGTTGTTTTGAAGTTGGCGAGGTCGGGCACGTGTCGCCCGACTACTACCACTCCCCACCTCAGGAAGAAGAGGCGGAACCAGAGCCACAGCCACAGGAGGAGGATGGCTGGGAAGCCCTCCTCCACAGCATGGGTGTACAGTATTGTTGCTGCATCTGTGGGGAGTGGGGCCATTTCCCAGCTAACTGCCCCCTCCCACCAGAAGAATGCCTGCTGCCTCTGCATCCACCACTGCCACCAGCAGAGGGAGAGAGCCTGCTGGTCATGCCTCTGCCAGCAGAGGGAGCATGCCTGCTGGTCCCCCTGCTGCAGCCAGAAGGGGAGGAGCCCCTGCCGCCTTTGCCATCAAGAGGAGAGGAGCAGGAGCTACCTCTACCTCCAACACCACCATTGGGAGAAGTGGAGCTCCTGCTGCCGCCTTCATGGCCAGGGGCTCTTCTCCCACCGTCGCCATCGCCTGGGGATCCCAGTTCGCCATCGCCTGGGGTCACTGCAGGCATCGCTTTGCTTGGGGTCGCTGCCAGCCCTTCATGGCAGCAGGGAATACTGTGGCCGGAGCCGCACAAAGGGGAGCTACCGGCTACGAAGAAGTGGGGGGAGGTGACGAGACCACCTCCACCACAGCCCCGACTACCACCCCTGTGCCATAGCCCGGCGCCTGGGGGTTGGTTCCCTCAACCTGGGCTCCCAGACACCCAGGCTGCATGTCTGGACCTCTGGTCGCTGGGCCTGACTCCCAGGTCGCAGCACCACCAGGCACAGGAGGTCGTCTGGTCTCCTGCTCCACTCCCCCTGGTTGCCCAGACGTAGCCTGGGCTCACACCTCTGCCTGGGGCTGCAGCCGACTGCTTGCCTGACTGCGCTCCTGACGCCCCATCCACTACGCCTGGGTCCCCTGTCGCCGGGTCTCGGTCCCGCCAGGAAGGCACCGGACTATGGACTAACCCTCCCTCAAGGATGGGAGAGGAAGGACAATAGGGGACTTGAGGGAGGGTGGATGGCTTTCAAAGGGGGGGGAGGTGGCCGTGGGGCCATGTGTGCTGCGCACAAGGGGGGGGGGAAATGTGGCAGGGCAGGGCCCTGCCTGTAAATAATATTATTGTATGGTGATTTGGTGGTGGTTGGCAGGGATGGGGTTAATTTCCTATCCGTGCCAAAATACATGTGAGAATGTGGCTGGAGCTAATTGAAAATACATGTGAGAATGTGGCTGGAGCTAATTGAGTAATTGATAATTAGGCTCCAGCTACATGGTATAAAAAGGGGAAATTCCTTTGTTTGGTGGAGGTGTTTTGGGGTGAGTGGTTGTTTGGTGATGCTGTGTTTTATTTTTGAAAAAGAACTGTAGTGAAAGCGAATGCTCAGCCTACATGTTTGTATTTTGTTTAAACCTTTTGTTTTGGCCCTTGCGCCAGTTATTTTGTAAGTTTTATGGTGAAAGTTTTGTATTTGTTTAACTTTTTTGTTTTTGCTCTGTGAGCGTGTTTTGTTTGAGTTTTTGATTTACTTTTGTTGATTAAACCGCGCAGCAGCGCTTTAACTGCAGTTCCTTGTCTCTGAGTCTCTTTGCCTGCCGAATAACATCTGGGCCCATGACACTACCCTGTCACATGACTTCATTAACTTACTCCGACAGTTTATAGTTTGTTTTGATTGTCTTTCTGCTGTAGCAAACACATAGCTTGGACCTCCACAGGTCTGTTAGAATGAGGGTGTGCTGTAGTTGATTTTAGGCATGGGGGTGTCCCCAGGATGCCGTTGAGAGCCACGGCCCTATCACATGAAGCTTTCATTTTGCACAGGTTATCCGCCTCCTAGCGTCTGCAATGGACTACTTTAATCTGAACCCAAGGGTCGTCTTCCTCTCCAGAGCGCGGTTAATTGTAGTATTGAAAACGTTTTCAAAAGTCCAACTAAAAATACAAATAGTTGTACTCTCCAGTTGCCAGTAACAAACAATTTAGTCTTATCAGTTCAATTTCTAAGTCCAAAGGCTTAGCTTGTATTTCTTATCACATTGTTTTATGGCAGCTCTATAAATGGCAGACAAAGTAGAAAGATGTTACAAAACTGAAAGTTCATGAATTCATGAATAATCATTTATGACTGTCTGCATGTAACAATACCATGTGTGTTGTCCTTTAGTACAATCAGACCCTGGTATTCTGCTTGGCACTGTACATTACAGATGAAACAAAACAACAATAAAAAGATTTCTTTCAGCAGAAATCAGCCATGTCTAAGAAAGTTCATATTTGTTTTGTTTATCTGCTGGCAGTCCTGTGCAATGTGATATTTTGCTGCATTAGATTTTGATAAATCAATGTTTTTCCAATGTTTTCTTAGAGAAATCAAGGGAAGTAATAGCTTTTAATAGTGATGAGATGCAGAAAATGTGTAAGTGTGACAGAGAGGCCTATGAGAGACGTGCTTCAGATCGTTGTTGCTTTGATAGAACAGTTTTCTAAATCTTCCACATATATTTATCATTACGAATGAACTTTTCTGTTCATTGTATTTCATAGTTACAGAACGATGCACTTGCAATCACACCAGTTACAATCTAGCAGGGTGAAGCGTGTACAGGTTGATATATACGTTTGGCAGGGTGAAGCGTGTATGGTTGATATATACGTTTGGCAGGGTGAAGCGTGTATGGTTGATATATACGTTTGGCAGGGTGAAGCGTGTACAGGTTGATATATACGTTTGGCAGGGTGAAGCGTGTATGGTTGATATATACGTTTGGCAGGGTGAAGCGTGTATGGTTGATATATACGTTTGGCAGGGTGAAGCGTGTATGGTTGATATATACGTTTGGCAGGGTGAAGCGTGTATGGTTGATATATACTTTTGGCAGGGTGAAGCGTGTATGGTTGATATATACGTTTGGCAGGGTGAAGCGTGTATGGTTGATATATATGTTTGGCAGGGGTGAAGCGTGTATGGTTGATATATACGTTTGGCAGGGTGAAGCGTGTATGGTTGATATATATGTTTGGCAGGGTGAAGCGTGTATGGTTGATATATATGTTTGGCAGGGTGAAGCGTGTATGGTTGATATATACTTTTGGCAGGGTGAAGCGTGTATGGTTGATATATACGTTTGGCAGGGTGAAGCGTGTATGGTTGATATATACGTTTGGCAGGGTGAAGCGTGTATGGTTGATATATACGTTTGGCAGGGTGAAGCGTGTATGGTTGATATATACGTTTGGCAGGGTGAAGCGTGTATGGTTGATATATATGTTTGGCAGGGTGAAGCGTGTATGGTTGATACATACGTTTGGCAGGGTGAAGCGTGTACACGTTGATATATACGTTTGTGTGTGGCTGAGGTAACAGACCTGCTGCACCTGTGAGTCCAGGTGAGTATGTGGTTGGGTTGATTGAATAATTGATTGGCAATTAACCCAACCACATGGTATAATAGAGAGCTCTTTGTTTAGAGATGTCGCGGCGAGAGGTGAATTAACCAAATACCTCATAAGAATATAGCCAGACTGGGGGCTCCCGAGTGGCGCATCCAGTAAAGGCGCTCCACGTGGAGTGCAGGATGCGCTCTATAGTCTGGACATTGCGAGTTCGAGTCCAGGCTATTCCTTTGCCAACCGAGGACGGGAGCTTCCATGGGGTGGCGCTAAATTGGCCGAGCGCCGCCCGGGGCGAGGGAGGGTTAAGTCGGCCAGGGTGTCCTCGGCTCAGAGCGCACCAGTGACCCCTGTAGTCTGGCCGGGTGCCTTCAGGCTTGCCTGTAAGCTGTGTTGTCCTCAGACGCTGTAGCTCTGAGGTAGCTGCATGGTGAGTCCGCAGTGTGAAAAAAGCGCGTGTGTTCGTCTTCGCCCTCCCGAGTCAGCGCAGGGGTGGTAGCGGTGAGCTGAGCCTAAAAATAATTGGCCATTTCCAAATTGGGGAGAAAATAATAAAAATAATTGGCAACGACTAAATTTATAAAATATATATATATAGCCAGACTACACCATATTATGTTTAAAGAAAATAAGGAGTTGTATCTAATTAGATTTTATTTGTATTATAACACACAGGTTCGAGGCATCAGAGGGGAGGCAGCAACCAGCCCACAACCACACCAAGGAGGACAACAATCATATAAATCAATTGTTTTTTTTTATTTAGAAAGAATACATTTGATAAAAACAGTAATCCACATGTTGGAGGATTATTGGTCAGAGGGGGGATACAAACAGGTAGAGATTACACAGAAACAAATCGCGGTTGAATGTTGCACTTGCCCTGGCTGGATCGTCGATGGGGACGTGGCTCCAGTCTCCTGCCACCCGAATTTAGTATCTCCAATTACCCTTTCCCCAGCAGGGGGCGCCACTCCATCACCGAGTCCGAGCCGGCAGACTAATGAACCCTCTCTTATTGGTATTTCCCCAGCAGACAGCACGATCGATGGTTGGATCGGGTTCAATGGGGTGGTGGTTCAGTCAGTATTCTATCAGGGCTGGGCCTCCACTTCCGAGTTCAGAGCTTTTAGATAAAGCACAGTCAGCTCCTTAAATAAGGAACAAAGTAAGAAAGGTGCGTTTACTTTCCAGGCCGGGTAATGTTTATTTATCTCTGTAGTACAGTCACATACATTATTCTCTTCTCCTTCCAAATGTACAGTAACCTCCCCTCGATTCACAGAGATTACAAATCAGTATAAAAACACAACAACTCATTCCAATTACTAACAACGCGATCGCTATGGTTAAAAATAGAATAGGTATCCTCTCCCAAAACCAGTTCATGACTAATGAAATTTTTAGCAGCAAGTATATCTAGCAGCAGTAAGAAAGTGCAAGTTGGAAATATAACCAGTTGAGATTACGAGTGGAAAGTGCTTATCTTAGACAACCACCAGCAGCAGCAGAACAAATATATAGCCTCAACATATACCAGTGGTTTGGAAACGCTTAGCTTTTGATTTAGCAGCTAGATACAGTATAGCAATGAATTAAAAGACTTCGCTTTTAGTTTAGCAGCTAGACGTAATCGGGCAAGGCCCCACTCCCCAGCTCTCGAGTATCCCTCTGTCCGGTGAAGTGCACAGCGTTCCCCCGCCGCATCTGCTAATCTTCCCCGCTTGTTTACAGCCGGTGGCGCATCCTCTCGCAGATTTGTTCCGCCCGGCTACAGCTTCCCTCGTTCTTTAGGAATTTTTAAATAACTTTAGCATAACAGAGGCAGTGATAAAGGGACTAGGAGCTCTTAAAATAAACAAATCACCTGGGCCGGATGAGATCCTCCCAATAGTACTCAAAGAAATGAAAGAAGTTATTTACAAACCGCTAACCAAGATCATGCAACAGTCTCTTGACACGGGTTGTACCGACAGACTGGAAAATAGCAAACGTAATACCGATCCACAAAAAGGGAGACAAAACCGAACCAGGTAACTACAGACCAATAAGCCTGACTTCTGTTATATGTAAACTTATGGAAACTATAATAAGATCCAAAATGGAAAATTACCTATATGGTAACAGTATCCTGGGAGACAGCCAGCATGGTTTTAGGAAAGGGAGATCACATCTAACTAATCCCACATAAAAGATTAATTCTCAAACTGAACACAGTAGGGATTCAAGGAAATGCATGCACATGGATTAGGGAGTGGTTAACATGTAGAAAACAGAAAGTACTGATTAGAGGAGAAACCCCAAAATGGAGCGAGGTAACCAGTGGTGTACCACAGGGATCAGTATTAGGTCCTCTGCTATTCCTAATCTACATTAATGATTTAGATTATGTTATAGTAAGCAAACTTGTCAAATTTGCAGACGACACAAAAATAGGAGGAGTGTCAAACACTGTTGCAGCAGTGTGGCAAAGTGGTGAGTGAATACAGGTGTGTGCAGTGCAGAGCTGATACAAAACAGACAGACAATGATTTCCAGGTGCAAGGGTGTTTATTGATTTAATTGACAATGTCCAGATCCTTATGGCGAACACCTGTAAATAATAATGTTGGAGTGATACAGCGGCGTGTATCACTCGGTATTTGTAAATCCCTGCAACCAGAAGTCCAGTTTTACACACCAACACTAAACATGAAACACAAACACAGTTCTTAGTGATAGTGAATACGTGCAAGTGGTGTAATACAGTTCTCTGTGAAATGCAGGGGTGAAAGTGATGTCCGGGTTTATGCTGGTTTTCACTACAGCTCCGGATTGTGCTGCTGGTAGTCTATTAAAAAACAGACAACAGTTAACAAACACAAGACAAAACTCACGGTTCACAATGCTGCAACACAGACTCCTTGTAGGTTTAAAACACTAACCATTTACCAAGGAACAGATCACATCCGCTATGACCCCTATATGTACCCTCGCTCATGACCCCTAGGTTAACGAGCACATCTGCTCCTCCAATCCTCGGATGTCACACCATTTACCATCTGGGTCATTGAGTTTGGATACCATAGCTCCACCCCTTTCCTAAATGACCGACTTCCACCTACCCTACAGAATAAATTGTTGTGCCATTTAGTTAAGGGTACTCTGTTCCTGTTACACAGTGCCCTCACAAGTCGAGAGGGAGATCTAACACCAAGGATCATTCGATCTCTGTCACAAGCAGCAAAGGTCATTCAAAATGATCTAGACAGCATTCAGAACTGGGCAGACACATGGCAAATGAAATTTAATAAAGAAAAGTGTAAGGTACTGCACGCAGGCAATAAAAATGTGCATTATTAATATCATATGGGAGATACTGAAATTGAAGAAGAAATCTATGAAAAATACCTAGGAGTTTATGTTGACTCAGAAATGTCTTCATCTAGACAATGTGGGGAAGCTATAAAAAAGGCCAACAAGATGTTCGGATATATTGAAAAACACCTCGTTACAAAAAGTATATTGCTACTAAACTAGAAAGAGTGCAAAGAAGAGCAACCAGAATTATCCTGGGTTTAAAAGGCATGTATATGCAGTCAGGCTAAAAGAATTGAATCTATTCAGTCTTGAACAAAGAAGACTATACGGTGATCTGATTCAAGCATTCAAAATCCTAAAAGGTATAGACAATGTCAACCCAGGGGACTTTTTCAACCTGAAAAAAAGGACCAGGGGTCACAAATGGAGATTAGATAAAGGGGCATTCAGAACAGAAAATAGGAGGCACTTTTTCACACAGAGAATTGTGAGGGTCTGGAACCAACTCCCCAGTAATGTTGTTGAAGCTGACACCCTGGGATCCTTCAAGAAGCTGCTTGATGAGATTCTGGGATCAATAAGCTACTAACAACCAAACGAGCAAGATGGGCTGAATGGCCTCCTCTGGTTTGTAAACCTTCTTATGCTCTTATGTTCTTGTCCAGCAGCAGCATGTGCACAAAGCACAAGATCAAGTAAAATAAAGAAACATACGTCAAGAGTGCTCAACATAACGATTCAACCAAAAATAAACAAATTGTGAAAAAAATCAATTCAGTGAACCATTCAAAATCATCACAATCGTAATAAATTAAATAAGAATCCACACAGACCTTTGTCACCCAGAGCTGTGTGTGCTCAGAAGACTGATATTGCTGTGTGGTCTCAATCAGTGTTACTACATGAGTTGCTTTTATTTTATTTGTAAGAGAAAATAAAAGTGCACAGCAGTGCTTTTGAACTGCACTAATTCTGCCTCCTCTCAGTCATTACAAACACCGCTGTCAGCCGTGCCACTAGATCACTCTCACTCAGTAGTAGTAGTTTTTGCTCCAGTATTTGAAATAAGAATAAAATGTGAAAACATAAACAAAAAAAGCAATCAAAAGCAATTGAACAATCAAAGTATAAAACAGATATTATAGTTCAATTACAGTGGAACTTGGACTCTCCTGTACTTAAGTTTTAATGAAATAAAAACTTTCTGGTGTAGTTTGTCTGTAGACGTCAGACCTAGAAAGCTTACAGTATAATTAATTTATTTCTTTCTTAGCAGATGCCCTTATCCAGGGGGACTTATAATTGTTACAATTATATCACATTATTTTTACATACAATTACCCATTTATACAGTTGGGTTTTTACTGGAGCAATCTAGGTAAAATACCTTGCTCAAGCATACAGCAGCAGTGTCCCCACCTGGGATTAAACCCACGACCCTCCTGTCAAGAGTCCAGAGTCCTAACCACTACTCTACACTGCTGCCCATAAAATGTGCACTATTTTAAACCACACAGGTAAGTACTTTGTACCATAGGCTATCAAAGTCTGCATTGGACCAAAAACTACAGAGGAGAACAGGACAGAAGAGATTGAAGGCTTTGAAAGGTAAAGTTAATTTATTATTTTTTTTACATTGTGCTGCTTATTATATTTATTTTGAGAGTAGTCTGCATGGGACTCATATAAAGTGTTTCATTCTGTTTATACAAGATTAGAATGGGGTTGGTCCGTCACCAAATAATGAATATCTATACTGAGAGAGGTACTTAAGAAAAGAGCTAATTATTCGATAGCTGTTTTAAGGTGCATGCTGTCGTTTTAATTAAGGCTTATGCTAAACTCTTTATCAGGAAACGATACATTCATAAAACTCTAGATGTACACAGATATCTAGGTATCAATGCTGTGTGGTCCAGTGGTTAAAGAAAAAGGGCTTGTAACCAGGGGGTCCCCCGGTTCAAATCCCACCTCAGCCACTGACTCATTGTGTGACCCTGAGCAAGTCACTTCACCTCCTTGTGCTCCGTCTTTCAGGTGAGACGTAGTTGTAAGTGACTCTGCAGCTGATGCATAGTTCACACACCCTAGTCTCTGTAAGTCGCCTTGGATAAAAGCGTCTGCTAAATTGATAAACAAATAATAATCAATGTCTACTTTTAACAGGGACAAATGACACAAAATAAAAGGACATGTTAAGAAAGAAGAAGAATGCACTATTCTAGCAGCAGTCCTTTCGCTTTTGAATATCATTAGTGTCGGATCACTTCATCGTAGCACCAGCTCTTAGTAGTAGTAGGGGGGCAGTTGGCTTCAGAGAGAGAGACAGACAGACAGAAGCCACACCAGCCACCTAACCAGAATACCTATACAGACCTGGTGCCTGCTATCAATATCTGTATAACAGATTTGTAATAATATTTATTTCTGCACTTAAAGGTTGTAGAATAAAGTCACTGTTTATTAAATAAAGTAAAAGCAAGATTTAGTTTTGCAACAGTACCACAATATAATGATGGGATACACAGATAGATAGATAGATAGATATATGGCACTCAATTAAACAGTATATGAGTAACTACAGTAATACATATATTATTGAAAACATCATAAAATGATAAGGGGCAGCATAAAATAGAGAAAGAAACTGAAATGTAAAGCTCTGTGCTCCTTAATAATTTACTTATTTCAGTTCTGAAGAAGCTGAAATGTAAAGCTCTGTGCTCCTTAATGATTTACTTATTTCAGTTCTGAAGAAACTGAAATGTAAACCTCTGTGCTCCTTAATGATTTACTTATTTCAGTTCTGAAGAAGCTGAAATGTAAAGCTCTGTGCTCCTTAATGATTTACTTATTTCAGTTCTGAAGAAACTGAAATGTAAAGCTCTGTGCTCCTTAATAATTTACTTATTTCAGTTCTGAAGAAGCTGAAATGTAAAGCTCTGTGCTCCTTAATGATTTACTTATTTCAGTTCTGAAGAAGCTGAAATGTAAACCTCTGTGCTCCTTAATGATTTACTTATTTCAGTTCTGAAGAAGCTGAAATGTAAAGCTCTGTGCTCCTTAATGATTTACTTATTTCAGTTCTGAAGAAGCTGAAATGTAAAGCTCTGTGCTCCTTAATGATTTACTTATTTCAGTTCTGAAGAAACTGAAATGTAAAGCTCTGTGCTCCTTAATGATTTACTTATTTCAGTTCTGAAGAAGCTGAAATGTAAAGCTCTGTGCTCCTTAATGATTTACTTATTTCAGTTCTGAAGAAACTGAAATGTAAAGCTCTGTGCTCCTTAATGATTTACTTATTTCAGTTCTGAAGAAGCTGAAATGTAAAGCTCTGTGCTCCTTAATGATTTACTTATTTCAGTTCTGAAGAAGCTGAAATGTAAAGCTCTGTGCTCCTTAATGATTTACTTATTTCAGTTCTGAAGAAACTGAAATGTAAAGCTCTGTGCTCCTTAATGATTTACTTATTTCAGTTCTGAAGAAACTGAAATGTAAAGCTCTGTGCTCCTTAATAATTTACTTATTTCAGTTCTGAAGAAGCTGAAATGTAAAGCTCTGTGCTCCTTAATGATTTACTTATTTCAGTTCTGAAGAAACTGAAATGTAAACCTCTGTGCTCCTTAATGATTTACTTATTTCAGTTCTGAAGAAGCTGAAATGTAAAGCTCTGTGCTCCTTAATGATTTACTTATTTCAGTTCTGAAGAAACTGAAATGTAAAGCTCTGTGCTCCTTAATAATTTACTTATTTCAGTTCTGAAGAAGCTGAAATGTAAAGCTCTGTGCTCCTTAATGATTTACTTATTTCAGTTCTGAAGAAGCTGAAATGTAAACCTCTGTGCTCCTTAATGATTTACTTATTTCAGTTCTGAAGAAGCTGAAATGTAAAGCTCTGTGCTCCTTAATGATTTACTTATTTCAGTTCTGAAGAAGCTGAAATGTAAAGCTCTGTGCTCCTTAATGATTTACTTATTTCAGTTCTGAAGAAACTGAAATGTAAAGCTCTGTGCTCCTTAATGATTTACTTATTTCAGTTCTGAAGAAGCTGAAATGTAAAGCTCTGTGCTCCTTAATGATTTACTTATTTCAGTTCTGAAGAAACTGAAATGTAAAGCTCTGTGCTCCTTAATGATTTACTTATTTCAGTTCTGAAGAAGCTGAAATGTAAAGCTCTGTGCTCCTTAATGATTTACTTATTTCAGTTCTGAAGAAGCTGAAATGTAAAGCTCTGTGCTCCTTAATGATTTACTTATTTCAGTTCTGAAGAAACTGAAATGTAAAGCTCTGTGCTCCTTAATGATTTACTTATTTCAGTTCTGTTGCAGAGACAAAACAACTGAGGAAGGAGTGGTTTAGAAGAGACAGACATGGACGTGACTTCAAAGAGAAGACACAGTTACAGCTCTAGACTTCTGATGTCAAGAGACCCTAACAGGTAAATCCATATCTCATTTCTCTGCCTGATCCAGTTTAATGACATTCCTGTTATTTCCAGATGTAATTAAAATTATGCAAGAGGTACATCATGTATTGTGCTGAATTGCACAGTATTGAAAAATAAACAGAGATGGAATCAAAACAACACAATACTTTGATATATATATTTTATTTTGTATCCCAATATTAGGTACTATATATATATATACAGCTCTGGAAAAAATTAAGAGACCACTGCAAAATTATCAGTTTCTCTGGTTTTACTATTTATAGGTATATGTTTGGGTAAAATGAACATTTTTGTTTTATTCTCTAAACTACTGACAACATTTCTCCCAAATTTCAAATAAAAATATTGTCATTTAGAGCATTTATTTGCAGAAAATGACAACTGGTCAAAATAACAAAAAAGATGCAGTGTTGTCAGACCTCGAATAATGCAAAGAAAATAAGTTCATATTCATTTTTAAACAACACAATACTAATGTTTTAACTTAGGAAGAGTTCAGAAATCAATATATATATATATATATATATGTATAATTTTCTACTGTAAATGATTCATGTTCTGTGTGCACATCTTTGATATTTGAGGTCAGTGGAGCATCTTGAGACATTTCACCAGCTTTTTTGCAATCTTGGGACGGTGGTTGTTATTTTTTGTTACTTTTTGCTTAATATGCGATAGTCTTCGGCAACTTCGAGTTGCCTATAAAATGTTGTCATGTGAAAGGCTTGCAAAGCGAGTTATGGATGTAGATGCAATATCAAACCACTCCCCCTTCTTCACCCAATTGCAGTGACCGCGTGATAGCTCCATTCTGGGAAAAGGGCTTGTTTGGTTTCCAGGATGTTTCACTTGGAATTTTTGTTGTGTTTTAATCCCAGGAAAGTTTCTGTGGCCTTGTTTGCAAAGCTTGATTCAGCCCTAAATGCAATGAAAGGGGAAATGACTCAAATTGTATCCCTTGAAATGTGGATACTGTACACTTGAGCATACACTACTGCACAGTAAAGTAACATTTAAAGGATGGACAGGCTATTATCCAAACATCAACATTCACTTTGTGACATGATCCGACAAAAGCAAAACTTAAGAACAAGTGTTCATAAAACAAACAAAATGCTAACTACTAGCTAATGTTTGAGGCTTAGTTCAGAGTATTTTCAGTGCTTTCCTTTAATCTCAGTCTTTAAGTCTACATCACCTGAACTGTTTTGTTTAGCGCATTTTCTGGTTTAAACGACTGTAACCTTGTATGTAATATATTTGGGTTATCACACCGTGCTAGGTTATTGATAAAAGGAAAAATTACAACAACTATCAGGACATATCATGTAAATAATTTGATCTTTTCTACTCTGTATGTTTCTTCCTTTATTAATGTAACAATATATTTAGTCTAGTATTCAGTATTGGTTTGATTAATTGGATTGGCTTTTATGAAAGGTGAAACTGTTATGCCTGATAACACAAGTCTAGGTTATTCAGAAGAACCAGTTCAATGAGACTTCAAGTAACTGGGGGGCTTTAACATCAAAATGCCTTTAATGATGATGATCTAAATGTGTGTGTTTCTTCCAACAGTCTGAATGTCCAGGAGGGAGCAGAGATGTCAAATGAGGAGGAACAGGAGAGTCAGAGGAGGAAGGAAATGGAGGGGGAACAGAGGAGAATGAAGGAAAAATGGTGGATGAAGATGGTGGAAGAACAGAAACATATACGGACGAGGGAGATGGAGGAGGAACTGAAGCAATTGGAGGAGAAACAGAGGAGAGAGATGAATGATAAACTGAGAGAGGAGGGTAAGAGGATGATGATGGAGAAGGAACGGAGGAGAAAGGTGGAAGAGGAACAGAGGAGAAAGATGGAGGAGAACATAAGGAGAGAGTTGGAAGAGAACAAGAGGAAGGAGATGGAGGAAAACAAGAGGAGGGAGATGGAGGAGAAACAGAGGGTCGGGAAACTGAAAGTGAAGGAGATGGAGGAGAAACAGAGGAGGGTGGTGGAGAAACTGAGGAGAGAAATGGAGGAGGAACAGAGGAGAGAAATGGAGGAGAAAGAGAGAAGGAAGATGGAGGAGGAAAAGAGGAGGGAGATGGAGGAGAAACATATGAGGGAGATGGAGGATAAACTGAGGGAGATGGAGGAGCAAAAGAGGAAGGAGATGGAGGAGAAGAATAGGAGGGAGGTTGAGAAACTGAGGAGAGAGATGGAAGAAACACTGAGGAGGGACATGGAGGAGAAACTGAGGAGACCGATGGAGGAAACACTGAGGAAGGAGATGGAGGAGAAACTGAGGAGAGAGATGGAAGAGGAACAGAGGAGGGAAATGGAGGAGGAAAATAAGGAGAAACTGAGGAAGATGGAGAAACAGAGGAGGGAGATGGAGGAAACACTGAGGAGGGAGATGGAGGAGAAACTGAGGAAAGAGATGGAAGAGGAACAGAGGAGGGAAATGAAGGAGGAAAATAGGAAGGAGAAACTGAGGAAGATGGAGAAACAGAGGTGGGAGATGGAGGAAAGACTGAGGAGGGACATGGAGGATAAACAGAGCAAGGAGATGGGGGAGCAACAGAGGAGGGAGACTGATGAACTGAGGAGAGAGATGGAGGAGAAACAGCAGTGGGAGATAGAGGAGAAACAGAAAAAGGAGATTGAGAAACTGAGGAGAGAGATGGAGGAGGAACAGCAGTGGGAGATGGAGGGGAAACAGAAAAAGGAGATTGAGAAACTGAGGAGAGAGATGGAGGAGAAACAGCAGTGGGAGATAGAGGAGAAACAGAAGGAGATTGAGAAACTGAGGAGAGAGATGGAGGAGAAACAGCAGTGGGAGATAGAGGAGAAACAGGAGAAGGAGATTGAGAAACTGAGGAGAGAGATGGAGGAGGAACAGCAGTGGGAGATGGAGGGGAAACAGAAGAAGGAGATTGAGAAACTGAGGAGAGAGATGGAGGAGGAACATGGGAGGGAGATGGAGGAGGAAAAGAGGGAGAGCAAGGAGAAAATGGGTAAGATAGAGAAACAGAGGAGGGAGATTGAGAAACTGAGGAGAGAGATGGAGGAGAAACAGAAGAAGGAGATTGAGAAACTGAGGAGAGAGATGGAGGAGGAACATGGGAGGGAGATGGAGGAGAAAAAGAGGGAAAGCAATGAGAAACTGGGTAAGATGGAGAAACAGAGGAGGGAGATTGAGAAACTGAGGAAAGAGAGGGAGGAGAAACAGCAGTGGGAGATGGAGGAGAAACTGAGGAGGGAGACTGAGAAACTGAGGAGAGAGATGGAGGAGGAACATGGGAGGGAGATTGAGAAATTGAGGAGAGAGATGGAGGAGAAACAGCAGTGGGAGATGGAGAAGAAACAGAAGAAGGAGATTGAGAAACTGAGGAGGGAGATGGAGGAGGAACATGGGAGGGAGATTGAGAAACTGAGAAGAGAGGTGGAGGAAGAACATGGGAGGGAGATTGAGAAACTGAGGAGGGAGATGGAGGATAAACTGAGGAGAGAGATGGAGGAGAAACCGAGGAGGGAGATTGAGAAACTGAGGTGGGAAATGGAGGATAAACTGAGGAGAGAGATGGAGGAGAAACCGAGGAGGGAGATTGAGAAACTGAGGTGGGAAATGGAGGATAAACTGAGGAGAGAGATGGAGGATAAACTGAGGAGAGAGACTGAGAAACTGAGGAGAGAGATTAAGGAGGAACATGGGAGGGAGATTGGAAAACTGAGGAGGGAGATGGAGGAGGAAGATGGGAGGGAGATGGAGGAGAAACAGAAGAGAGAGATTGAGAAACTGAGGAGAGAGATGGAGGAGGAACATGGGAGGGAGATTGGAAAACTAAGGATGGAGATGGAGGATAAACTGAGGAGAGAGATGGAGGATAAACTGAGGAGGGAGATTGAGAAACCGAGGAGGGAGATGGAGGAGGAGCATGGGAGGGAGATTGAGAAACTGAGGAGAGAGATAGAGGAGGAACAGAGGGAAATAATGGAGGAAGAACCGAGACAGAAGGAGAAAATTAGGGAGATAGAGGAGAAAAAAAGGCGAGAGATGGAAGAAGAACTGAAAGATAGGAAGGAGAAACTGTGGGGGATGGAAGAGGAACCAAGGAGGGAGATGGAGGAGAAACTGAGAGAGGCAGATGAGAAAATGAGGGGGGTGGAGGAGAAACAGAGGAGAGAGAGGGAGGAGAAACAGTGGAGGGAGGGGGAGGAGAAACAAAGGAGAGAGAGGGAGAAACAGAGGAGGGAGATGGAAGAAAAACAAAGGATGGAGAGGGAGGGGAAACTGAGTAGAGGGATGGAGGAGAAACCAAGAAGGGAGAAGGAAAAAACAAGTTTGATGGCAAAGAAACAGAGTAGTGGGATGGAGGAGAAAAAGGGGGAGAGGGGGGAGTTGCAGGAGAAAAAGAGTAGGGAGATGGACAAATATAGAGGGATGGAGGAGAAACCAAGCAGGGAGAAGGAAAAACCAAGGTTGATGGTAAAGAACCAGAGTAGTGGGATGGAGGAGAAAAAAGGGGAGATGAGGGAGTTGCAGGAGAAAAAGAGTAGAGAGATGGAGAAGAAATATAGAGGGATAGAGGAGAAACCAAGCAGGGAGAAGGAAAAACCAAGGTTGATGGTAAAGAACCAGAGTAGTGGGATGGAGGAGAAAAAAGGGGAGATGAGGGAGTTGCAGGAGAAAAAGAGTAGAGAGATGGAGAAGAAATATAGATGGATAGAGGAGAAACCAAGCAGGGAGAAGGAAAAACCAAGGTTGATGGTAAAGAACCAGAGTAGTGGGATGGAGGAGAAAAAAGGGGAGATGAGGGAGTTGCAGGAGAAAAAGAGTAGAGAGATGGAGAAGAAATATAGAGGGATAGAGGAGAAACCAAGCAGGGAGAAGGAGAAACTGAATGTCATGGTGAAGACACAGGGAAGGGAGGTGGAGAAGAAACAGAGTAGGGGTATGAAAGAGAAACATATGGAGAGGAATGAGAAACCAAGGGAGATGGAGGAGAAACAGAGAAGGGTAATGGTGCAGAAACAGAGGTGTAGGATGGAGGCAAAACCAAGAAAGGAGGAGCAACAAATGCAGCAGAAGGAGAAGAAACAGAGGAGAGGGGTGGAGGAGGGACTAGAAAATGAAGGAGAAACAGGAGAACTTGAAGAGGAAGATGGAATAGAAACTGGGGAGGGAAATGAACAAGAGGAGGGAGAAGGAGGAGAAACAGAGGAGAGAGATGAACAAGAGGAAGGAGGAGAAACAGAGGAGGGAGATGAAAAAGAGGAAGGAGGAGAAACAGAGGAGGGAGATGAACAAGAGGAAGGAGGAGAAACAGAGGAGGGAGATGAAAAAGAGGAAGGAGGAGAAACACAGGTGGGAGATGAACAAGAGGAAGGAGGAGAAACAGAGGAAGGAGATGAACAAGAGGAAGGAGGAGAAACAGAGGAAAGAGATGAACAAGAAAAAGATGAGGGAGATGGAGGAGAAGGAGAGGAGGGAGATGAACAAGAGGAAGGAGGAGAAACAGAGGAGGGGGATGAACAAGAGGAAGGAGGAGAAACAGAGGAGGGAGATGAACAAGAGGAAGGAGGAGAAACAGAGGAGGGGGATGAACAAGAGGAAGGAGGAGAAACAGAGGAGGGAGATGAACAAGAGGAAGGTGAAACAGAGGAGGGAGATGAACAAGAGGAAAGAGGAGAAACAGAAGAGGGAGATGAACCAGAGGAAGGAGGAGAAACAGAGGAGGGAGATGAACAAGAGGAGAGAGAAACAGAAGAGGGAGATGAACAAGAGGAAGGTGGAGAAACAGAGGATGGAGATGGACAAGAGGAAGCAGAAACAGAAGAGGGAGATGAACATGAGGAAGGAGGAGAAACAGAGGAGGGAGGTGAACAAGAGGAAGGAGGAGAAACAGAGGAGGGAGATGAACAAGAGGAAGGAGGAGAAACAGAGGAGGGAGACGAACAAGAGGAAGGAGAAACAGAGGATGGAGATGAACAAGAGGAAGGAGGAGAAACAGAGGAGGGAGATGGACAAGAGGAAGGAGAAACAGAAGAGGGAGATGAACAAGAGGAAGGTGGAGAAACAGAGGATGGAGATGGACAAGAGGAAGCAGAAACAGAAGAGGGAGATGAACATGAGGAAGGAGGAGAAACAGAGGAGGGAGGTGAACAAGAGGAAGGAGGAGAAACAGAGGAGGGAGATGAACAAGAGGAAGGAGGAGAAACAGAGGAGGGAGACGAACAAGAGGAAGGAGAAACAGAGGATGGAGATGAACAAGAGGAAGGAGGAGAAACAGAGGAGGGAGATGGACAAGAGGAAGGAGAAACAGAAGAGGGAGATGAACAAGAGGAAGGTGGAGAAACTGAGGAGGGAGATGAACCAGAGGAAGGTGGAGAAACAGAGGATGGAGATGGACAAGAGGAAGGAGAAACAGAAGAGGGAGATGAACAAGAGGAAGGAGGAGAAACAGAAGATGGAGATGAACAAGAGGAAGGAGGAGAAACAGAGGATGGAGATGAACAAGAGGAGGGAGAAACAGAGGAGGGAGATGAACAAGAGGAAGGAGAAACAGAGGAGGGAGATGAACAAGAGGAAGGAGGAGAAACAGAGGAGGGAGACGAACAAGAGGAAGGAGAAACAGAGGAGGGAGACGAACAAGAGGAAGGAGAAACAGAGGAGGGAGATGAACAAGAGGAGAGAGAAACAGAAGAGGGAGATGAACAAGAGGAAGGTGGAGAAACAGAGGATGGAGATGGACAAGAGGAAGCAGAAACAGAAGAGGGAGATGAACATGAGGAAGGAGGAGAAACAGAGGAGGGAGGTGAACAAGAGGAAGGAGGAGAAACAGAGGAGGGAGATGAACAAGAGGAAGGTGGAGAAACAGAGGAGGGAGATGGACAAGAGGAAGGAGAAACAGAAGAGGGAGATGAACAAGAGGAAGGAGGAGAAACAGAGGATGGAGATGGACAAGAGGAAGGAGAAACAGAAGAGGGAGATGAACAAGAGGAAGGAGGAGAAACAGAGGATGGAGATGAACAAGAGGAAGGAGGAGAAACAGAGGAGGGAGACGAACAAGAGGAAGGAGAAACAGAGGAGGGAGATGAACAGGAGGAAGGAGGAGAAACTGAGGAGGGAGATGAACCAGAGGAAGGTGGAGAAACAGAGGAGGGAGATGAACAAGAGGAAGGTGGAGAAACTGAGGAGGGAGATGAACAAGAGGAAGGAGGAGAAACAGAGGCAATGGAAGAAGAAAATGAGGAGGATGATGGAGGAGAATAGAGGAGGGGGTGGAGGAGAAAGAGTAGGGGGTAGAGGGGAAAAAGGAAGAGGAAGGCAAAATGGAGGATGAACCTGAGGAAGATGGAAGAGGATTTTTTTTTCATCAGCTTCAGAATAAAGGAAAGTAGTGATTAATTTTCACTTCATGGCCAAACAAACTGGTTATGGATTAAATGCACATCCCAGTGGATATGGAAATATACTTTTAATGTTCTTATTGTTGGATCCATAGAATTTATATTTAATGATTTATTGATATTTTAAAATTGACTATTTACATGAAAAAACAAGCAAAAGAAGGAGATAGGCAGGATTTTAATGCATGACTTCAAGATTTACAATTATACGCCTGTTATCTTTGGCTTGGTGCTACAGAGCTAGTTGAAAACAGTTTGTCAGCTCAGTATTTGAGGACTTAAGATTTCGTTACAATTCTTACCTTCCTGACGCCAAGCTGAAAACTAGTAACTTTCCCTGGCTTCTGGTTCCAACCTGGCTTCCAGTGAATGGAAGGGGGGGGGGGGGAGGGTTCAAAAGCTCATATTACTATTATTAGCTGCCTTGTATTTTATGCTGAAAATAAATAAATATATAAAAAAAAATATATTAAAGAATAAATATATAAATTATTACTTGGAATAATGTATTTATTTCCACATGTATTTGTCACACTGCCCCTTACAAAATGAAAATCAAATAAAAATACATAAAAACTTAAAAAACATTGACAGTGTCCTCACATAAGGTACAAATGCAGACCTTGAACTCCAGAGTTAACATCTAGGACAGGGGCAGGCAACCCTGGTCCTGGAGCACCACAGACCCTCCTGGTTTTTAATTGACCCAACCCCTTTAATAACTTAACTGATTCAACGATTGGCTTCATTGGTCAGAATTGCCATTTGTTCCAGGTATTTAGCAATGGATGATTAAGAGATGCCTACAAACCTGCAGGACTGTGGCTCTCCAGGACCAGGGTTTCCTGCCCCTGATCTAGGATGTTGCGCACTGGTGTCAGGCTTTAGCAGCTAGACTTCACAGACACAATTTGAGTTCCTACTCGTAGTGAAATTATAATTCATGAAGGGAAAACAAAACCTCACAATAGCCAAAATTCACTTAGCATTAACCCGGGTTGACAATTTTAAGCAAATAATGTCATTAATGCAGACATTTTCCCATCTATAGTGTAGACAGATGTATATTTATACAAGTATTTGGTACAATACAATGTTTATATTTACTCTGAAATGTATTAATAATTTTCAGGTATGCTAGGAATCCGGTTGCTGTGGAATCACACGGATTACACGTGTAGGCAGACGACTGTGAACACATGTAAACAAGACGAGGCCGAAACAGCAGGGCCATCGAAATAAACCAGGGAACAATGAACTTATTTATTAAATTATTTATGTTTTAAAACAGCACCTATCGCACAAAAAAATGACCGGTGCTTGAACTTGCAACATGGCATCCTTGAAGAGCACACGGCCTTGTTGAAATGCGTTCATTTTTTAAGCTTACATCCAAGCCTGACCAGCTTTCGCTGAAAACCTGAAGGTTCTGCTCGCTTCTAGAAATGTTCCATTTCCTGTTTGAAAATATCCAGTTTCCTGTCTGTTTGATAGATACCATAGAATTTATTAGGTAGAAATAAATAAATAATTTAAATAAATGCATAGATGAATAAATACATTTAGAAATACATATTTTTAAATAAATAAATGTAGAAATGAATACGTTTATATTACCATTTTAAAATGTCATATTAATTGATTTGGCTGATGCTTTTATCCAGAGCAATTGAGATTTGTATACCTATATAAAAAAGTACGTTAAAAAAAAAAAAAAAAAAAAGTTATACAAGACGACACTAATCGTTCTTCATATGTGGCATCTGTGGAGTGCTGGTTAGAGCTCTGTGCTCCTGAGTAGAAGGTTGCGAGTTCAATCCCAGGTAGGAGACACACTGCTGCTTTACCTACATTGGTCCGGGAAAAAAAAAAAAACTATATAAATGGGTAATTGTATGTAAAAAATAACGTCACTATTGTAAGTTGGCCTGGATAAGGGTGTCTGCTAAAAAATAAAATAATATTTTTCAGGCCTGGTTGGTACTTGGATGGGAGACTGCCTGGCAATACCAGGTACTTCAAACCTTTCTTTGGAGTTTTACTCAGTGGTGTAGTCGAGGGTATACACAGGTAAACAGCGTTTACCCACTTTGAATTTGGGCAATATATCATTTACCCACTTCTTATATAAGGGATAAGGAGTTTACTCACTTCTACTCTCCTGTGATGCGCAAATCCTGAATATCCAAAATATTCCAGTGTGTTACAGCGTGTACCTCCGAAGGAAACAAGCACAGAATCACAAATCAAGATCAGAACCACAACTCTCAAATCTTGACAAAGTTATCGACAGTTTAAAAGAGGAAACATTTTCTGAACTGGAAAGAGATGAAAATATAATTCAGAGGAATCTGACTGAATATTATATGAGAAAAGCTGGCAATGTGTACCTTGTGAAAATACAAGGATGACTTCATGCAAGTGTGCAAAGAATTAGAAGAGAAATTGAAAGAGCTCAAGATCAAATATAAAAAAGCCATTGAAATCCATAAAGAAAACTAGACTTCATGAACAGCGCTTAGCCGGAGAGTTACAAAGCTGCTTGAACGCAGGAGCAAAAGAAACAAACAGTGATGTCTGATGTTCAGCTAAACCAAGAATTTGCAAAGATGTGGCAGCAGATGGAATGTGAAGTGCAGTTGAAAGGATTAGAGAAACAGGATAGACCTATCTAATAAGTAAGCAATAAGGCACGACAGGGTGTCTGTTACACTCTAATATCACCACTCCCCGGGCGCGGTGCATATCACGAGGTGAAGCCGAGTGGCTTGACCCGCCTGGGGCGTGCTGATGTTGGAGTATATCACACACCCTGAAGTGCATTATTGCTCTTACAAAATGGGTTAACTTACTGATTAGAAAAAAATAAAGTAAAAGCGTTTTTAATTAACAAAAAAGTAATGTTTATTAAATATCCTTCCGCCTGAAACTGAGATAAGAAAAAATAGTTCCAAATAACTTTTTTTTAATAAAACCAGCATTCATTTAAAAAAAGCGATTTATAGATGTTGAATTGAACATTGCCATTGAAAGTGCAGTTTTTCTTTATTTGATTCGTGACACTTCCTGTAATTCTTGGTTTTATATTACTGGCTATTTCCATCATGACTCAGCACAAATGAGTCTGCCTTGAAATCACGCAGACCCTTCCTCACAAGACCTGCGGCAGTATCAGGTGACAGTGCTGCTGTTTTTGTAATCATCCTTTGTGATGCAGGGTAAGGAGTCATCCAGACCAGATTTGTGCTGCCGCTTCACAGTGGCGAGACAGACGTTATTTGCATTATGGAATACCCTGTTACTTATCAAACTGACTTTACAGTTTACTGCTGGACAACGTGGAGAACTACTGGGTCCGTGTTAAGAAACAATTTAAAACAACGCCAGGCACAGCAGAAGAGATGATCCCATCGTACCTGGACACACTGATGTGGAGAGAAAGGTACTGCAGGAATTGTGGAGATGCATTTATAAATACTCTGCATCAGACCACACAGCTGCACAGGGGGTGAGACCCACGGCAGCAGACAGGGCAGGAGATGCAATCGACCAGAGAAGAACACACAGAGACGAGGCAGCGGCAACAAAACATCCATTTAACAACCACATCTTATTAAAAAAGCTGAAAGTTTAAGATATTATAAGATGCTATTTATTTTCAGAATGGGAGAGGGAAACGCTGTAGTTCAGGGAGAAGCAGCGGAGCGATCAGAACAGAGTTTTGAATTGATTTGAATTCTTACTTTTGCCTTGATTCACTTCTTTAATTAATCATTGGTGTCCGATTCAGACTCATTCGGGATCTCGTGTTCACTTTGGTTTCCCAAAAGGTCATCATCTACATAAATCTCATCAACACATATAATAAAGCAAAGGGAGCAGATTACAATGAAACCCATTGAAGACAGGTGCACTATTTTGTGGATTTATGGATTCAGTATTCTGACGGGCCGTGTGGCAGAAGCCCTGCCTGTGTAAATAATGTGTGTTGGGATGGGGCTCATTCCCATCCCTGCAGGAATGTGGCCATTCCCAAACTGGATAATCGATTGCCGATTTGGGGATGGCCACATGTATTTAAGAGGGAGAAAATTCTCTGGGGAGGAGGGAGGAAATCCTCTGGGGAGAAGGGAGTTTGAGGAAGGAAGTCCATGAAGGCTCCGCCCAGCCTGGCTACAAGAGGTATTGTCATTGATGCTTTCTCTCAGTGTTTCATTTGAACCTTTTGTTTGGTCACTGAACCATATTTGTTTGTTCTGTTTCTATTTGTTATTAAATGTGTGCATGAGAGCTTACACCCCAGCTAGGTGTGAAGGGCGCTGTAATAAATTCAAGCTATTATTATTACACCCCAGCTCCCTGTCTCTGAGTCTCTCTCTACTCTACAATGTAGTTACCACGATGCTAATGTCTGTCAGACAACCACGTAACGTATGAAATACTGCAAAACAAGAGAATAACAGTCAAGCAAGATGTCTGTTCTGATCTATTTGTTCTTTAACCATTGCATGAATGTAAAGTGTTGATTTTAGAGGTGCCCCCGCAGATCTACTTAACTAACCCCGTTCTGATCCTACATTAAGTGGTCTACTGTATTGTCACAGCATGTTACTGCAGTCTAATTAAAAAGCCCTCATAAACTACTCATACACTAGTATAGTTTTGTAGAAATGTTCAGGTGTTTTTCAGCTTCATTATAATATTGGAGTTCATGTTAGACTGGTGCAGAACCCTGAAAATAAAGCCCTAAATGTTCCAAGACGTTCCACACAGTCTCATAGTCAGGAACACACGTCTCTTTAGGAAAGTAGTTAAACTGTTACATTCCTGTTGAGTTCAGCGGTACAATATGAAGAAAGCTCCATTCATGTACACTGTTACCTCCTGCCTCAAGGTATTATTTCAGAGGCTTGGAAATGTTTTATTGAATATTGAAATCTATTAGTGCTTTCCACAGGCTTAAGCAGCTCCATGCTCAGGATCTTGTAAAGCGTGTTTAATAAATAATGATTATCTTTAGATACTCATTTGTATGTTGTTGTTTTTGATGGGTTTCATCTTGTATTGCTGACTGTACAATAAAGACTGTGACAGGGTAGCCGTGTGGTGACGTCAGGCCAGACGCAGGAAGAAACACAAAGGAGAAATACTGCAGTGCACAAAGACGCTGCAGCGCCGTTTATTTAAATAACAAGAATAAACACACAGAGTAAAAATAAATCAAACAAAACAACATCACCAACACTGAGGAAGACAAGTCAGGCTGGGCAGCAGCCTTCACTGATCCTTGGTTTCTTAGTTTCTTTTGTTTTCAGACGCCTTCTCTCGCTCACGTTCTCCCCACTACTCTCCACCCCCAACTGAGAGCGCTGCAGGTTTATATACCGCGCCGAGGGGTTTAACTAGCTAGTAATGATTCTATTACCCCTCGGCCACTATCTGCACCAGTTTATTAATTACGTGTGACTGCCGGCTAGTTTAACAACGCACTAGCGACAGCCACACATCACCACGAGGTTGTAAAATTGTGGATGGGGATTCCCATCCACGCTGCCAAACAAAACCTACGACTCTTCATAGTCACATTTACAAATAATAAAACACCACAATAATAATAATAATAATAACTCACCATAATAATAATAATAATAATAATAACTCACCATAATAATAATAATACTAAACTCACCATAATAATAATAATAATAATAATAATAATAATAATAATAATAATAATAATAATAATAATAATAATAATAATAATAATAATAATAATAATAATAATACCACAAAATAAATACAAAATGATAAATTGCACAGGGGCGGAGTGGTAACCCGGTTCTAAAATAAACAAATAATACATTTAAATCAAAACACAAAACAAATACATTTTACACAGGGCTTTGCCCTGCCCCCTATTCATGTGCGGGGCTCCCAGCCCTCACAAACACATTTATGCTTCACATGATACTCTTGATCACATTTCAAGATGCTCCTCAAAAAGCTTCACTTACAGTTATTTAAAGAATGTTTTTTCAGAGTTTGACTCATTACATTATTTTAGACTGAAAGAAGTTAAAAAAGTGACACTAATATATATATATATATATATAGATTTACTATTTACAGAAATATTACAGGTACACTGAAAAGTGAACATCTTCTGTACATCTCAAAGCTTCAGTAAAATAATAATACATGACATAAAATAATTCTACAAATGACTTCACATTCTTAATTTGACACAGACGGCTGCCACACAGCTTCCTTGTCTATTGGTCTGTGCGATCGCTCTGTGTGGTAATATCAGGCACAATGAAGTGGAAAAGATGAAGCTGAGTCGTTTATTCTGTCTGTGTCATCAGCTTCTCTGCAATGGGGTCACACCTGGAACAATACAGACATGGAACAAAGAGACTATGGTTAGTAAAGCACATGGGTGAGAAAAGCACAATGGAGTCAGTCTGTGTTTGTGTTTGCACCCTCAAAACTAGCAAGAAACAACTCAAAATCCTAACTGCTGCTCCCTGCACCTCTGTTACAGTCACACTGTTTCATCCTTACAGAAGATGGAGGCTCATTGTACTCTGCTGTGAACAGAATGAAAATTATACCCAATAATGTATAAGCTGTGATGGGATTAAAACAGATGAGATCAGTCAGAAGAGTCCGACATAGATTTTAGTCTCAATAACACAGAAATGTGTGACACATGCTTGTCTCAAATTAGTAGGTCCTGCCTCTTCAAACATCATGACTGATGAGATGGGTAGAAAAGAGCGGGCACTCTGAACTATCCCTACAAGCATCAGGCTCTTTACTGACTGTCCTATCAAGACAATGCTGGAGTATCAGTGAGAAGCAGGAGCGCTCTCAGGCTCTCCTCTGAACTCTACCCTCCTTGTTGGTGTGCTGTGCTCTGTCCTATCAAGACAATGCTGGAGTATCAGTGAGAAGCAGGAGCGCTCTCAGGCTCTCCTCTGAACTCTACCCTCCTTGTTGGTGTGCTGTGCTCTGTCCTATCAAGACAATGCTGGAGTATCAGTGAGAAGCAGGAGCGCTCTCAGACTCTCCTCTGAACTCTACCCTCCTTGTTGGTGTGCTGTGCTGTGCTCTGTCCTATCAAGACAATGCTGGAGTATCAGTGAGAAGCAGGAGCGCTCTCAGGCTCTCCTCTGAACTCTACTCTCCTTGTTGGTGTGCTGTGCTCTGTCCTATCAAGACAATGCTGGAGTATCAGTGAGAAGCAGGAGCGCTCTCAGGCTCTCCTCTGAACTCTACCCTCCTTGTTGGTGTGCTGTGCTCTGTCCTATCAAGACAATGCTGGAGTATCAGTGAGAAGCAGGAGCGCTCTCAGGCTCTCCTCTGAACTCTACTCTCCTTGTTGGTGTGCTGTGCTCTGTCCTATCAAGACAATGCTGGAGTATCAGTGAGAAGCAGGAGCGCTCTCAGGCTCTCCTCTGAATTCTACCCTCCTTGTTGGTGTGCTGTGCTCTGTCCTATCAAGACAATGCTGGAGTATCAGTGAGAAGCAGGAGCGCTCTCAGGCTCTCCTCTGAACTCTACCCTCCTTGTTGGTGTGCTGTGCTCTGTCCTATCAAGACAATGCTGGAGTATCAGTGAGAAGCAGGAGCGCTCTCAGGCTCTCCTCTGGACTCTACCCTCCTTGTTGGTGTGCTGTGCTCTGTCCTATCAAGACAATGCTGGAGTATCAGTGAGAAGCAGGAGCGCTCTCAGGCTCTCCTCTGAACTCTACCCTCCTTGTTGGTGTGCTGTGCTCTGTCCTATCAAGACAATGCTGGAGTATCAGTGAGAAGCAGGAGCGCTCTCAGGCTCTCCTCTGAACTCTACCCTCCTTGTTGGTGTGCTGTGCTCTGTCCTATCAAGACAATGCTGGAGTATCAGTGAGAAGCAGGAGCGCTCTCAGGCTCTCCTCTGAACTCTACCCTCCTTGTTGGTGTGCTGTGCTCTGTCCTATCAAGACAATGCTGGAGTATCAGTGAGAAGCAGGAAAAATAAAGATAACATAAAACATTCAAATAGCTGAGTGAATAGAAACACAGACACTCCAGGTAGAACAGTTGTAACCAAAATAGACACAGATCCAGTATGTGAGTGTTTAAACACGAGATCAGTTTATTAGCATGTTCATGACTTGCTTCTGCAGCAGATTGTCCCTGCAGTCTTTCCACGATAAACCTTCAATGGGAGACTTTAAGAGCTGGATTGTGGAGCTCAATACGATGTATAGGGCTCAAGAGCCATCTGTTGAACAGCCCTGATTTAGACTTCCTTAGAACTTTATTTTGTTATTTAAAGTCCTATAAGAAAAAAATTTAAGATTACATTTTTTATAAAAATATTTTATTGTCGTGTTCCGATGTTGTACAGAAATAAATCCATTCGATTATATCAAAAGATTCAATAGATTTGCACATTGTGTATTTGTGAGTGCACCGCATCACTGTATCTCATTAGTCCCTGTGCGTATCATGTTGCCGTCTGTTTCTGCAGTGTTTGTTTTTTTATATTCCATCATTTTGTGGAAACCAATTCTATTTGTTATTCTAATCGTCATTCTTCTAGCTTAGTGATTCACTAAGTCATTTATATGCTTACTGCACGCATTAGCTCTTCCTTGTACAGTATTTAGGTACCAAGATTAGAGAGATTCTAGTCTGTCATACATCAAAATTAAAACTCAGTCAAGTAGTCAAGGGTTACTGCACCGATGAAGGCACCAGCTGAAATGTTGATCTACTTGACTCGGTTTCTTTTAGTTTCACCTCAACACTGATGAAGGCAGGAGCCGAAACAGTTTCTTCTAGTTTCAATAATACTAACGAAGGCACTAGCCCAAACGCTGGTCTGCTTGACTCAGTTTAGTTTCAACAACACTGATGAAGGCACTAGAGCCCAAACGCTGGTCTGCTTGACTCAGTTTAGTTTCAATAACTGATGAAGGAAAGTGTGCCCACTGTTTAGATCAGGGCTCTCCAATGGATGGCCCTGAGTGATATGTGATTTTGAGGAGAAGCACCTCATTGAAAAATTTCAAAATTTCAAAAAGGACAGTTGTTGGTACATTCAAAATGCAACACAAATTCTGACGCAGTTTCTTAGTTTAATCTGGAAAGACCAACGCATTTCTTAGCTTCTATTTTTGCCACTTGTTGAACGTTACAGTCTGAAATGTTTCTATTTAATTCACTTTGTGTTTTGCACCCAGTCCTGGGTTTCAGAACTGCCCTCAATTAAGTACAGTGTTGTCACAAAGACGGCCGGAGTGGGAGGCGTCAGACAAGAAACAGGAAAATAAACAGAGAGAGATGTGGAGTTTGGTGAAGCTGAGCGAAAGCATTTAATAAATAAACAGAACAGAAAATAAACGGTGGTAACAGGACACGACACATTTGCCAAACAAAAGAGATAAACAAAACGGACTCTCACTAAACAAAACACGGTGAGCTTCTTTAACAATTATTATTTTATTATTTATTCTCATTACCTCCGTCTCCAATCCCGTTCTCCACTCACCGAACACCCAACCCCGAGTGAGTGAAAACATGCTGTTTTTATGCAGTTGTACCGAGACTCGACTGCTAATCAATCATTCAATTGGAGTCGCGGTACAACTGCATGTGAATCAATAAAGTGTAATTCCCCGTGCTCACATATTACATTTTACTTGCACGTGAAGTGCTGTGCTGACAGTGGGGCGAATCTCTCCTCCTGCTGTACCACTGGCAGCGGAAATGCTGCCAATGGTGCGGCTGTCAGCAGACGTGCTGACAGCTCCCAGACTGACTCCTTCAGCCGGGGCAAGTCCAGCAGCGGAAAAGCTGCTGGGGTTGGTGGTCTCCAGACCTCCTCCAAGGTCTCCGGCAGCGAAACTGCTGCGGGGGAAGGTGGTCTCCTGACCTCTCCCCCCTTTATAGCCGGCAGCTCCCTCTGGGGGGGACTCCAGCCCCCAGAACTCCTGCAGCGAAACTGCTGCGGGGGAAGGTGGTGTCCTGACCTCTCCCCCCTTTTTCATAGCCGGCAGCTCCCTCTGGTGGGGCTCCGGCCACACTGACCCCTGCGGCCAAGCAGAGCTGACTGCAACCCCTGGCGAAGCAGTTCCAGCGACCCCAGGCGATGCGGAGCGGCTGGCAACCCCAGGCTCTGCGGAGCGACAGGCAACCCCAGACGATGTGGAGCGACAGGCAGCCTGAGGCGATGCGGAGCGCCAGGCAGCCCCAGGCCATGCCAGACAGGCATCCTTGGGCGAAGCGAGGCAGGCATCCTTGGGCGAAGCGAGGCAGGCATCCTTGGGCGAAGCGAGGCAGGGAGTCAGGACAAGCTGGGGTGCGGGTGTTGGCCCTCTTCTCGGCCACTGCGGCCGGGCGGTTCTTCCCCGTGCTTCCCTTAGCAGCCTATGCAAGGGCTGCTGAGGACCGCCAGCATCTAGTCCTGGTCCTTCTGGTGAAGGGAGAGGCAGCTCCTGCTCCTCTCCCCCTGATGGTGATGGAGGCAGAGGCAGCTCCAGCTCCTCTCCTCGTGATGGTGGGGGAAGTGATACCAGCAGGCATTCATCCTCTGTTGGTGGGGGAAGTGATACCAGCAGGTATTCATCCTCTGCTGGTGCGGGAAGTGATGACAGCAGGCATTCATCCTCTGCTGGTGGGGGAAGTGATACCAGCAGGCATTCATCCTCTTCTGGTGAGGGAAGTGATACCAGCAGGTATTTGTCCTCTGCTGGTGGGGGAAGTGATACTAGCAGGTATTCATCCTCTGCTGGTGGGGGAAGTGATACCAGCAGGTATTCATCCTCTGCTGGTGGAAAGGGACCCAGCAGGTATTCACCCTCTGCTGGAGGACAGGGACCCAGCAGGCATTCACCCTCTGCTGGTGGACGTGGCGGAGGCAGAGGCAGCTCCTGCTGTTCTGCTCCTGCCGGTGGAGGTGGCGGAGGCGTGTAGTCTCCTGGTGGCGGAGGTGGGAGCAGAGTTATAGTCTACCCTTGTTACAGGGGACTGGTGCGGCTCTCCCTCACTTGCAGGGGACTGGTGCAGCTCTCCCTCCTGCTCTGGAGACAGCGGTGGGACCTCTCCCTCTGGCGCTGGAGACAGCAGCAACGGCTCCTCTCCCTCTGGCCCTGGAGACGGCTCCTCTCCCTCTGGCTCTGGAGGCAAAACCAGCAGGCATTCTTCCTCTGCTGGTGGAGACTTGGGCGGTGGACGCTCTGCCTTCCTCTTCCCCTTTCCCCTTCTCTGCCTCCTCCTCACCTTCCTCCCCTGGGCCAGTTCCTCCTCTCCCTCTTGGTAGGGGCAGTGCACCACCGGGTGCCCGAACTCCCCACAGGCAAGGCACCAGCCTTGGTCCTCTAGACCACTGAGGAGGTCCTCCAGATCCTGGCAGCCATCTCTCCAGCTCCAGCCTTCCATTTCTTTATTATTTTTTTTGTTGTTTTTGTTTTTAAACCAGAAACTGCGGTCTGAAGAGGCAGAGGCAGCTCCTGGCGGTGGACTGGTCTCGTGGCCTTTAGGCGAAGCCACTCCTCCGCATCCTCCACCTTTCCCTGATCGAGGGCCTTCAAAAAGAGAGGGTCTTCATAGAGGCAAACTTCCTGGAGGTGCCCATACTCCATGCAGGAGGCACACCATGGAGCCCCTCCTTCCTTCAACTCCTCTTGGCGATTACGCTATGGCTGCCTTTCTTCCTCCCATCCCATTTTTTTTAATGAATTTTCCACCCGTAGTATCCCTGGTCTGACGCTTGGAGGCGCCGTTATCCCACTCACCACGTGTCACAAAGACGGCCGGAGTGGGAGGCGTCAGACAAAAAACAGGAAAATAAACAGAGAGAGATGTGGAGTTTGGTGAAGCTGAGCGAATGCTTTCGCTCAGCATTTAATAAATAAACAGAATAGAAAATAAACGGTGGTAACAAACAAAAACACAAGGACACGACACATTCGCCAAAACAAAAGAGATAAACAAAACGGACTATCACTAAACAAAACACGGCGAGCTTCTTTAACAATTATTATTTTATTATTTATTCTCTTTACCTCCGTCTCCAATCCCGTTCTCCACTCACCGAACACCCAACCCCGAGTGAGTGAAAACATGCTGTTTTTATGCAGCTGTACCGAGACTCGACTGCTAATCAATCATTCAATTGGAGTCGCGGTACAACTGCACGTGAATTAATAAAGTGTAATTCCCCGTGCTCACATATTACATTTTACTTGCACGTGAAGTGCTGTGCCATCCTCGTGCCTAAATACAAATATACATTTTAAACACTTGAGTTACACAGACCCGTTTATATCCCGTGTACCAATGACTATACACCAACATTTAACACACCACACGCAACATATAACAGAAAATACACACAGGGGTGGGCACTTCGTCACAAGTATTTAAAAGGATCAGGGGCCAGGAGTTTGATGCAAAATAAATTGTCCCTCCCTTATAGCTGCATGAACAGCTCCTGTTAGTAATTCTACAGACTTTCAGGTGAGACTTCTTCATGCAGTGATGATAATTGGTTCACTCAGAGCAGATTTGCCTCTATGGCACCTACCTAGTTTTAATATTTCAATAGCATTTCAATAATATTAATAATAATAACGATAATAATATACTTAAACAGGATGTTCTGCTATCTAGGACTGGGTGCAGGGCTTGTGTGAGTTTATAATCAGATGCTCTGCAGGACATAGTTTACAATGGTATGAATGTTATTCAAACTGTGCACTTTTACCCTAAACGACCCTAATAAATCATGGTTTGATTTTGCTGCACACTTGTGCAGTTCTGTACAGGGATCTGATTGTTTAATGAATCCTTCCACAGTGTGTGCTTCTGTGCACTCTGCTTCATCGTCCATATAAAAACACTATCGCTTCCTACAATATACTGCAGGACATGCTATCGTTTATCATAAGGTACTATGTTGTATTCAGGCACTGTTTGTGTACATTCCCAATTGGTATATATTCATCTGCACACTGGATTATGTTTCTAAACAGTTTCTCCAAGTCGTGTGCAAATTGTATTTACGTATTTATTTTATTTGTCATGCGGATTCAACACTGGTCAGTGTATTTGGGGAATTAAAGAAAGTTCGAATTTGCTGAACTGGCTTGAGGTACTGCAGCTTTCACAAAGTACATCCAGAGAGTTCATCCATATTTAGAATATGCAGGGGCCTGATCAAATCTACAATTACTGCTCTTGGGCTCTCCAAAATATTAGCTTTGCTGTTTTTGCACCTGGGCCAAACTTATTTTTTTCTCAGTCCACTTTAATAACTAAGTGTAAAAGAAAAATAAACTGTAGCAAGGTAGTATTGGCGGACTGTCAATCAAAAGAGAAATCCGCAAATCAGAACGAAGAGATTGCTTACATGGAGGCGGGACATAGAGCGAGCACTGTACAGCAAGTAATAACATAACCCTAACACCACAGCGTGGCAAAATCAATCCTATGGAACAGTATTCGTGTTTTAATAATTACAATACAATTAAAAACACATATTGTTTATGCACAGGTAAGCTACTTGTCATACTCAGTATACGGGGGGCCAAAACTTACAAAAATCAAATGAAGCTTGGCCCCCGGACTGAATGTATCCCTGCTGTGCACCTCGTTCTGTGCAGCTGGATGCAGTTTGCAGTTTGTGTCATTTGCAATGTCTTTGATGGTCTCACACACATGTAAGCCACAGTGGAAATGGTGGTGTGATTTGCCAGTAGAAACGTTTGTTTCAATTCTGCGCTTCTCTTTTTGTGTCTAACCTTCAACACGGGTGTTACTTTGAAGCAGTTTATTTTATTCAAGGCAGAATGTGGAGTAGCATTGTTAATGTGTTTTGTTGTTCTTGCATCTTATTGAGACTGCAGTATTTGCAGAATCCTTTGGCTGTGTCTTCTGGATCAGCAGTTAACCACCCTAAAAAAGAAGACTTTACTGAGCTTTTTACATTAATTGTTTAAAGATGTGCATACAATGGAAAGTGAAAAATATCAGCATGAATAAAAGGCTTTGTATTCTTTATTTGAAAATAAGCCATTGTGACAGAGATGGAATGATTCTTGGTGTTAGATCTCCCTCTCGATCTGTGAGGGCACTGTGTAAAAGGAACACAGTACCCTTAACTAAATGGCACGACAATTTATTCCGTCGGGTAGGTGGAAGTCGGTCATTTAGGAAGGGGGCGGAGCTATGGTACCCAAACTCAATGACCCCGACGGTAAACGACGTGGCATCCGAGGATTGGAGGAGCGGATGCGCTCGTTAACTTAGGGGTCATGAGCGAGGATATAAATAGGGGGATAGCGTACGTGATCTGCTCCTTTGTGAATGGTTAGAGAAAGAACCAAAAGGAAACCCTGCAATTATGAGAACCGTGAGTGTTGTATTTGTTAGTCTGTCTTGTAACATTGTTCTGTTTGTGTCGTTTTAAGACTACTAACACTATCCGGAGCTGCAGCCGCAGGCCAGCAACAAATCCGGACACCAGCACTTCCCTGTTTCACAACGAACTGTCTTTTCACCGCAAGCACTTAAATCACGCACCGTAGGAACTGTGTCTGTGTCTTTGTGTTTTGTGTGGGGGATAAAACTGGACTTTTTGGTTGCGGGTCAAACCCATGGGAGTTTATAAAAACCGAAGTGATACACGCCGCTGTAATCACTTCCAGCATTATTATTTACAGGTATTTGCATTTAAGGCTCTGGACATTGTAATTTATCAATAAACACCCTTGCACCTGTTAGTAATTGTCTGTGTGATTCGTACCTGCACTGCACTCACCTGTATCCACTCACCACTTTGCCACAGCCATTTATAAAGGGAGTTACTCTTAATCATGCTACATTAATGAGTATTTTTTTGACCGTTAACAAGTAGCTTTCTAATATATTAAATATTTCTGAATATTATATTTAGGGTTGCTGTTTTTCTGCCCCCCCCCCCCCCCCCCGACCCCGACATTTTCTTCCTGTTTAAGAATTCAATTGATCCCTGCTAGTCATTTAGTACTAATAGTAAAATTGGTTAAAGGGTTTTGGTGCGTGCAGAACGAAGAAACTGATGCAAACTGAGAAGCATCATTTTAATAAGCGGTGAATCTATCATTTAAAAAGAATAAATGCAGGACACCCTTTATTACAATCACTATTCGTAATCGTATGAATATTAATAGAGAATATTAACTCTCGTTTTAGCGTTCTTCATTTTGCATTTAAAGAGAAAGTAAAGACTCGGACAATTTAAAAGCACATTTGGTTGTTTCATATTAAACCCCTTAAATTAAAGTGATTTTACTATTATTATTACAATGGTAAATAGCGTTGTATGTAATGACATTTTGGTCAATTAACTTTCAGGGCAAAACAATGTGTTTTTCACATTAGAGATAATTTGCAGAGGGCTTAGGTCGGCCAGGGTGTCCTCGGCTCACCGCACACCAGCGACCCCTGTGGTCTGGCCGGGCGCCTGCGGGCTTGCCTGTAAGCTGCCCGGGGCTGCGTTGTCTTCTGACGCTGTGGCTCTTGGGTGGCTGCATGGTGAGTCTGCAGTGTGTAAAGAAGCGGTCGGCTGACGGCACACGCTTCGGAGGACAGCGTGTGTTCATCATTGCCCTCCTGAGTGAGTGTGTGGTTGGTAGCGGTGAGCTGAGCTTAAAATACAATTGGACATTTCAAATTGGGAGAAAAACAGGGTAAAATCGATTGACGACTACTAAATTTAAACAATAAATAAATAAATAAATAAACACATGTTCCAAAACTGGCTTTCCTGTGTTATCTCAAACATGAATTTTTCATTTGAATAGGAAATTCTAAGTATATTTACAGCTTCTGTCTGTGAAGTCTCTTGGTGTGTCTGCAGACTCTGCAACAGGCAGCAATGGAACTGTGCCTGTGCTGGTGTTGTAGTTTGCCTGCATGTAGAAGACCTTTGCTTGGCTGAAACTGGAATTTCAGCAGAGCTGTATTTACAGAGGCTTCTGTCAGTCCTAGTATGCCTAAAATTAAAATGGAGTATTAAATATGCTGTAAATATGTGCCTCTTTCACCACGCCAATTTTTTTATAATGTATTTTTTTTATAAATTTAGTCAATGCCAATTAGTTTTTATTATTTTCTCCTCAATTTGAAATGCCCAATTATTTTTAGGCTCAGCTCACCGCTACCACCCCTGCGCTGACTCGGGAGGGCGAAGATGAACACACACTGTCCTCCGAAGCGTGTGCTGTCAGCCGCCCGCTTCTTTACACTCTGCAGACTCACTGTGCAGCCGCCTCAGAGCTACAGCGTCGGAGGACAACGCAGCTCTGGGCAGCTTACAGGCAAGCCTGCAGGCGCCCGGCCAGACTACAGGGGTCGCTGGTGCGCGGTGAGCCGAGGACACCCTGGCCGACCTAACCCTCCCTCCCCACGGGCGACGCTCGGCCATTTGAGTGCCGCCCCCTGGGAGCTCCCGTCCACGGTTGGCTGTGGAATAGCCTGGACTTGAACCGGCGACGTCCAGGCTATACAGCGCATCCTGCACTCTAGCGAGTGCTTTTACTGGATGCGCCACTCGGGAGCCCCTGTATGTTGTTGTTTTTGATGGGTTTCAAGTTTGAATTCATCTTGTATTGCTGACTGTACAATAAAGACTGTGACAGGGTAGCCGTGTGGTGACGTCAGGCCAGACGCAGGAAGAAACACAAAGGAGAAATACTGCAGTGCACAAAGACGCTGCAGCGCCGTTTATTTAAATAACAAGAATAAGCACACAGAGTAAAAATAAATCAAACAAAACAAGATCACCAACACTAAGGAAGACAAGTCAGGCTGGGCAGCAGCCTTCACTGATCCTTGGTTTCTTAGTTTCTTTTGTTTTCAGACGCCTTCTCTCACTCGCATTCTCCCCACTACTCTCCACCCCCAACTGAGAGCGCTGCAGGTTTATATACCGTGCCGAGGGGTTTAACTAGCTAGTAATGATTCTATTACCCCTCGGCCACAATCTGCACCAGTTTATTAATTACGTGTGACTGCCGGCTAGTTTAACAACGCACTAGCGACAGCCACACATTACCACAAGGTTGTAAAATTGTGGATGGGGCTTCCCATCCACGCTGCCAAACAAAACCTACGACTCTTCATAGTCACATTTACAAATAATAAAACACCACAATAATAATAATACCACAAAACAAATACAGAATAATAAATTGCACAGGGGCGGAGGGGTACCCCGGTTCTAAAATAAACAAATAATACATTTAAATCAAAATACAAAACAAGTACATTTTACACAGGGCTTCACTTAGTTATTTAAAGAATGTTTTTTCAGAGTTTGACTCATTACATTATTTTAGACTGAAAGAAGTTAAAGAAGTGACACTAATATATACATATTCACAATTTACAGAAATATTACAGGTACACTGAAAAGTGAACATCTTCTGTACATCTCAAAGCTTCAGTAAAATAATAATACATGACAAAATAATTCTACAAATGAGTACACATTAAGTTGACACAGATGTCTGCCATACCGCATCCTTGTCTATTGGTTTGTACGATCGCTCTGTGTGGTAACATCAGGGTACAATGAAGTGGAAAAGATGAAGCCTCAGCTGAATCGTTTATTCTGTCTGTCATCAGCTTCTCTGCAATGGAGTCACACCTGGAATAATACAGACATGGAACAAAGAGACTGTGGTTAGTAAAGCACATGGGTGAGAAAAGCACAATGGAGTCAGTCTGTGTTTGTGTTTGCACCCTCAAAACTAGCAAGAAACAACTCAAAATCCTAACTGCTGCTCCCTGCACCTCTGTTACAGTCACACCGTTTCATCCTTACAGAAGATGGAGGCTCATTGTACTCTGCTGTGAACAGAATGAAAATTATACCCAATAATGTATAAGCTGTGATGGGATTAAAACAGATGAGATCAGTCAGAAGAGTCCAACACAGATTTTAGTCTCAATAACACAGAAATGTGTGACACATGCTTGTCTCAAATTAGTAGGTCCTGCCTCTTCAAACATCATGACTGGTGAGATGGGTAGAAAAGAGCCGGCGCTCTGAAGCATCAGGCTCTTTACTGACTGTCCTATCAAGACAATGCTGGAGTATCAGTGAGAAGCAGGAGCGCTCTCAGGCTCTCCTCTGAACTCTACCCTCCTTGTTGGTGTGCTGTGCGCTGTCCTATCAAGACAATGCTGGAGTATCAGTGAGAAGCAGGAGCGCTCTCAGGCTCTCCTCTGAACTCTACCCTTCTTGTTGGTGTGCTGTGCTCTGTCCTATCAAGACCATGCTGGAGTATCAGTGAGAAGCAGGAGCGCTCTCAGGCTCTCCTCTGAACTCTACCCTCCTTGTTGGTGTGCTGTGCTCTGTCCTATCAAGACAATGCTGGAGTATCAGTGAGAAGCAGGAGCGCTCTCAGGCTCTCCTCTGAACTCTACCCTCCTTGTTGGTGTGCTGTGCTCTGTCCTATCAAGACAATGCTGGAGTATCAGTGAGAAGCAGGAGCGCTCTCAGGCTCTCCTCTGAACTCTACCCTCCTTGTTGGTGTGCTGTGCTCTGTCCTATCAATACCATGCTGGAGTATCAGTGACACTGGCGTCTGTTATTCATGTGAGACTCACAGGAAACACAAAATCTCATGTACAGGTAGTGGACGAAAAAATGGAAACCCCAATGTAAAGTCACTTAATAGGGCGTTGGGCCACTATGGTATCCCGCTCTGCAGAGTTCTCGGCAGACCGTTTTTGATGAAACTGGCTGCTCGCGCCCAGTTTGAAATTTGCAGTCAATTTATCTGCAGTTGCTCGCCTGTTTCCCTTGCACTTCGAATTAATGCACGGATATCACAATCCTGGAGTATGCGCTTCCGCCCACTGTTGCCCTTTGCTGATGATGTCTTTCCCTCTGAGTTATTATTATTATTATTTATTTATTAGCAGACGCCCTTATCCAGGGCGACTTACAATTGTTACAAGACATCACATTATTATTTTACATACAATTACCCATTTATACAGTTGGATTTTTACTGGAGCAATCTAGGTAAAGTACCTTGCTCAAGGGTACAACAGCAGTGTCCCCCACTGGGGATTGAACCCACAACCCTCTGGTCAAGAGTCCAGAGCCCTAACCACTACTCCACACTGCTGCCCATGCCATGGAGTTCCATGCCGACATCACCTTAGACACCGTTGCTCTTGAAACATCAGCAAGTTGAGCTGTCTTTGTCACTGAAGCTCCAGCCAAACGCGCCCCAACAATCACCCCTCTTTCAAAGTCACTGATGTCTGCTCTTGCAGCCATGCTAGCCATAATTATAGGCAACCAGGCCTGTCTAGCAAGCTGGGATGTTATTTGCTTAATTAACACATGAGTCACACCTGTGTGGAAGCCCTTGCTTTCAATATACTTGGTGTCCCTCATTTACCCAGGTGTTTCCATTAGTTTGTCCACAACCTGTAGCTCAGAAGAGTCAGGCAACTGTCAACTTAAATAGCAAACCATTGGTACTGTAGCCTATCTCAAAAAAAATGGCAAACCATAGACTACAGCTGGCTCTCAAGAGAATAGTGGAAGTTTAAGTACAGAAGATCAAAAATCTCTCCATTCAACAACAGTACATATTTTGAAATGTAAGCAGTGCTGTCTTTAATACAAAACAAAACATAAATAGTAATTAAAAGTGCATGAAAATGTATCTTTACCTGTCGTCGTTGGTGGAGTTGGATGAGTTGGATGAAGCATCACTTTGTTCCTTTGCTGAAATAATAATTATAATAAAATCAATACAAGCAGACACCAGGAATGAGGAGATCTTTCATAGAAGAGCCTGTAAAGCCCTTCTCACTTGGGTTTATATTTGAATGTTACTCTAGTTTAGTATCTAGCAGGTGTGGCATTAGAAAACAATGAGCTCCTAAAAGCAGAGCAAACCAGGTAGAGACAGCTCTGCAGAAACACATAGATTACAACTCTGAACCATAGAAAACAATGAGCTCCTAAAAGCAGAGCAAACCAGGTAGAGACAGCTCTGCAGAAACACATAGATTACAACTCTGAACCATAGAAAACAATGAGCTCCTAAAAGCAGAGCAAACCAGGTAGAGACAGCTCTGCAGAAACACATAGATTACAACTCTGAACCATAGAAAAGATATTAAGAAGGTACAGGCAGTTTCTACAGATCGGTTTTCCTGTAGTGCAAGTTAAATTGTTCACAAGAACAGTATTTAAAGAACTGCATTCTAACCCCTATAACAAATTCAGAGTCGTCTTTTAAATTGTAATTATTGAATTCAATTCTGTTTGTTTTTCTCCAGCCTTCATCTGCAAAAAAGTGTTTTTGATTTTGAAAAGTAAGTTTTATTTCTCCTTAAATCTATACAATTAAAACACATCTAACTCTGCGCTGGTGTGTAGTCAGGGCTCCTGGCACCTAGGAGTGAATTACAAAACTCAGGGTTACTGTATTTACAAGTGAAACTATCAGCAGCTTCATATCATTGAGAAATGTATTGTCACTCTGGAGAAGGTTGTGAGTGCACTCATGTTATATGTAGACTGAGAGAATGTACAGCAGGTCTAGCTATATGCTGCATTCAGCCTCTGTGTCACTGATGTGTGGGTTCTTGTTGTAAAGCACTTCTAAAATACTAGATTCATGTCCTTATCGGCACCTGGAAGAGTCCCGTTGAGCTTATAAGCACACATTATCATCATGTTGTTTTCCAAGAGCATAGCATGTGTGTTAAACTCATGTTGGGTAACGTTTCCAGTACTCTGCAAATCTGGAGTGCCATCAGGGGTTCAAATCCTTGGGTAGCTGTTTCAGGAGTTAGGGCTCTATCGATCCTCACTGCCCCAGTGCTGGCAGCAGTTTATTCAGAACCTAAACTAAGGCCAGCTGAAAGCTGAGTCCAGAGAGGACTGTGGAAGACATCTCTTCAGATTCCTACAAGGAGGAATCAGCAGCCCAGTGCAAAGACTAGTACAGGCACCTTTTACACATTTACTGCAGGAGAGACCAGGGCATTAAAAGACTGGGATCAACTAGAAATGGGAGTTTGTTCAGTTAATCTCATAAATGTGTATATTTCATGTCTCCATCATGTCTATTCTGCACATACAGAACACAATTCATAAAGGAATTAGAAATGCAGCATTAATAAAGCAGCTCTTAACCCCGCCTCCCTCTCTCTCACCTGATGCTCTTTTCTTCCAGATGAGAGCTCCTATAATCACTGCGATGATCAGACCCAGAGCAGCCAGCACACCACCAGCAACAAACCCCATGTTGAGAGCAGCCTCTGGAACTGCAAACACACAGGAGACTGTTTAGCAAAAGCAATCAGTGAAGATAATGACCCACATCCCTGCAGCGGGAATCAGGCTCTATTTAAAGCACAGTAATACCAGTGCTGTGAAAGTTTACCACAGTCATGTAGCATTTCCAGTAAAACCAGTCTAATCTGGCCGCTCTACAAACCGGCATTCTGGGTAATTCAGCATGATTTACGGGTCCCGACCAAATCCCTATTGAAATGAATGGTGTGCTCCCCTCTACAATCCCTATTGAAATGAATGGTGTGCTCCCCTCTACAATCCCTATTGAAATGAATGGTGTGCTCCCCTCTACAATCCCTATTGAAATGAATGGTGTGCTCCCCTCTACAATCCCTATTGAAATGAATGGTGTGCTCCCCTCTACAATCCCTATTGAAATGAATGGTGTGCTCCCCTCTACAATCCCTATTGAAATGAATGGTGTGCTCCCCTCTACAATCTGTCTATTCTGGAATCCAGCTTGATTTTTAAGTCTCTTCTTTCATAAGGGTGCATCCATGAGATAAACTAATCTAGCACCAACTGTTCTTAAAGCAGACCCCTTTGTGAAGTGCTATCAGGAGGGAACTTCAGCTGGGAAATCCCTGTTGCAATAAAAAGCTTTTGAATTGAAGAGAGTGGCTGTAGTGTTTGTGATTTCTCATTGTATACTTCAGGTACAGCCTCCCTCCCTCCCTCCCTGCTCACACAGTCTATTTCAGTAGCAGGGTCTCAGGTACAGCCTCCCTCCCTCCCTCCCGGCTCACACAGTCTATTTCAGTAGCAGGGTCTCAGGTACAGCCTCCCTCCCTCCCTCCCGGCTCACACAGTCTATTTCAGTACCAGGGTCTCAGGTACAGCCTCCCTCCCTCCCTCCCTACTCACACAGTCTATTTCAGTACCAGGGTCTCAGGTACAGCCTCCCTCCCTCCCTGCTCACACAGTCTATTTCAGTAGCAGGGTCTCTCTCTCTCTCTCTCTCTCTCTCTCTCTCTCTCTCTCACTCTCTCTCTCTCTCTCTCTCTCTCTCTCTTACCCCATTTCACATCCACCTTCTCATCCAGACTGGCGTGGTCCACCTGGCAGGAGTAGCTGTGTTTCTTCTGGTCCTCAGGACTCACTGTCAGGGTCTTTCTCAGCTGGTAGGTTCTGTCCTCATTGGGTAGCACCTCTCCACTCCACACCCCCTCCTCCAGCAGAGCCTCACCGTCTCTGATCCAGTTCACCTCAACCTCTCGGGGGTAGAACCCCGTCACGTGGCAAATGACGTCCGTTCCTGCAGATTCCCGCGCTTTCCTCTGTATCAGCGCCACTGCAGGGACTGGTGAAGGAGAACATCAGTACTGTTACAGTTACACCCCAGGATTGTTTCATGCAGTATTCAATCACACTGCAGAAACATCCTGCACTCTGATTGGCTGAGAGGGTATATGTAAATGGAGCTAATGTATGGCTGATCTGAGTGTAGCTCTAGCCCTGGCATGCTGGTCAGTTTCAATTGGAACTGATCTCATCAAAACGGATCAGCTCAGCAGTGTCTTAGTTAACAGCAGAACAAACAGACATTGTGTTTTTACAGGTACCTTTGTGTTTATAGTAATTGAATAGCACAGCCTGTGCATTATAATAATTATCAGTGCTCTTAGCATAGCAATCACATATAGTGATTGATATATGTGATTCCGTTCATCACGATTTCATTTTTTCGGATTAAAAATGATTATTTCGGAGCTTTTCTGAATGCATACAGTAGTACCTCATTATGATCTAATTGAGTAACTTTAATATCACCTGAAATTATCTATATACAATGCAATACAAAAGCTCGATACATGTGAGCAACACGCTGGTGTGACAGAGATGGAATGATTCTTGGTGTTGGATCTCCCTCCCGATCTGTGAGGGCACTGTATAAAAGGAACAGAGCACACTTAACTAAATGGCACGACAATTTATTCCTTAGGGGAGGTGGAAGTCGGTCATTTAGGAAGGGGGCGGAGCTACGGTACCCAAACTCAATGACTCGGACGGGAAACGGCATGGCATCCGAGGATTGGAGGAGCGGATGCGCTCGTTAACCTAGGGGTCATGAGCGAGGGTATATATAGGGGTCATAGCGGATGTGATCTATTCCTTGGTAAATGGTTAGTGTTTTAAACCTACAAGGAGTCTGTGTTGCAGTATCATGAACTGTGAGTTTTGTCTTGTGTTTGTTAGTGTTTGTTAACTGTCATCTGTTTTTAATAGACTACCAGTAACACGATCCGGAGCTGTAGCGAAAGCCAGCATAAACCCGGACATCACTTTCACCCCTGCATTTCACAGAGAACTGTAATACACCACTTGCACTTATTCACTATCACCAAGAACTGTGTTTGTGTTTCGTGTTTAGTGTTGGTGTGTAAAACTGGACTTCTGGTTGCGGGTCAAACCCGGGGATTTACAAATACCGAGTGATACACGCTGCTGTATCACTCCATCATTATTATTTACAGGTGTTTGCCATAAGGCTCTGGACATTGTCAATTAAATCAATAAACACCCTTGCACCTGGAAATCACTGTCTGTCTGTTTTGTATCCGCTCTGCACTGCACGCACCTGTATTCACTCACCACTTTGCCACAGCTGGTTACCAGCTCAATGGATTATTAGCATGCAGCAGTGCAGGTGAAAGCAGAAAGCTGAACATGAAATCAAATCTTCACAGTTTATACAGATGGGCAACATACAGGCCACATTCATCACATAACATCAGGGTTACTAGACTACTTTACCAAACTTCCCAAAGCTGAACAGCACAAATATAAAGAATACATTGTGTAGGAAGAGATGTGAGGAAACTGAATGAATGGGCTCTACACAGACATTTCCAAATGAAGCTCACTGAATAAAGACTTGTCATAGTAATACAAATACCAGGCAGTGTTTACAAACTGGTTAACACAGGATACAACTGCATTTGAACAACGGACAATAAAAACGTTAGTGAGGCAGAGCAGGGCTCTGCCCTTAGAAATACTGGCAGGGAAGGAGTTAAATTCTCCTCCCTGCCCAGGTTGATTGCTTCAGGTGGGAGCAATCCACCAATTAATTATTCAATTATTACTCAGCCACCTGGCATAAAAGGAGGCCTCAGCCTCCCAGCTGGGGAGAGAGAGTTCTAGAAGGAGTAGAGTGTTTTTGTGTGTGCTGTGTTGTTAGTTTTTTTGCAAACCAATGAAGGCAACGCCCAGCCTGGAAGCCTTATTTGTAAGTTTTGTTTTGTGTTTATTATTTTGTGTTTAAAACCTTTTTGTCTGGCCCTTGTGCCGATTTATTTTGTATTTTTGTTAATTAAAAACTTTATTTTGAACTTTAAACTGTCCTGAGCCTCAACCTCGGTCATTTCCTTGTCACAGTTAGGTTATTATCATAACCCTGGTTCCCTCAAATAGAAATGTATCCATTACACACAATGGGTTAACCTATTACACCCGATTCAACTGAACACTTCTATCAAAGCTGCGTCTTACACCCACGACATCAGCATGCCTGTCTCCACCCCCACAGGAGACAAACCTGCTTGCAGGACGGCGCTCACTGCCATAGATATTCTTCAGTCTACTGCATAGAATTTACGCAGCAACCAAAGGATTGTAATGGGTACATTTCTATTTCAGGGAACCAGGGTTATGATGATAACCTAACGTTCCCTTTCAAGTACGAAATGTATTCCATTACACAACGGGTAAGTATACCCAAGCTGTCGCAAGGACATGACTTTCAGAACAGCCAATCTGGCGGGACCCATGGTCTGCCACAGTCATAAGGCACGGTAACATCCACAGAATGCAGGAATACCTCATGCATGTGCTTCTGAGTCCGGCTGAGACGCCGCTGTCAGCACTCTGGTTCCAAAGGCAGGGTTCCAAGGATCCAGGACATTAAGCCTGTAAAACCTTGTGAAAGTGTGGGGTGTGGCCCACACCGCTGCATCGCACATGTCAACGTAATACGCAAATGCCCTAACCAGACAAAGCGTATGCAGCCGACGCTCCTCATCTGACTGGAATGGTGGAGGATGAAAGGCCTCCAATTCCACCGCCTGATTGACATGGAAGGTTGATAGGCATTTGGGCACAAAGGCCGGATACGTGTGGCGCATGACCTGAGTCCTAGACCATAAAAAACAAACAAGCTTTTGCCACTGAAAAAGCTTGCATCTCACTCACGCGTCCAGCAGAGGTGATATCAAGTAAAAACGCTGCCTTCAGAGACAGGTATTTGAGTTCTGCAGAATGCAGAGGTTCAAAGGGTGCTTTTGTGAGTGCACGCAGCACCACATTTAACCTCCACTGAGGAACTTTGTCCTTCAAAAGGAGGTCGAAGCCTCCACGCCCCTTTCTGAAACTGGCCAGAAAAAAAGCCCCTGGGGCAATTTTAACAAGTAAACCTTCAGAGTCGAGGGGGACTTACCCTCATCAAAGAGGTCCTGCAAAAACTGCAGAATGACTGGCATGGGGTCGTGGGATCAACCTGACGTGCCAAACACCAGGTTTGGAGCACGCCCCACTTGTATCCATACTGAGAGCGCGTTGAAGCAGCGCTCGCATTCCGGAGAGTCGACAGGACTCTCTCTGACAAGCCTAACTTGAAAAGAGAACCGCAGATATTTCCTGTGGCCGGGTCTTATCAGGACATGGAAGTAGGCGTCTTTCAGGTCCACCGTAGTGAACCAGTTGCCCGGTCTGACAGAACGCAAGAGCTGTTTCATTGTCAGTATCTTGAACTTCCTGTGCCTCAAGAACAGATTGAGCTGCCAGAAAGCATCTGGAATAAAACCCCGACTCCAGGTCGGAGGGGTCTATTACCTGAAAAGCCCTTCTTTGGGTCTTCACCTCTTGGAACACCACCAGGGCGTCTTGAGGGTTGGAGACTGAAGTCGTACCCACTCCCGAAAAGGGGGGAGGGCCCTGTTTGCCCTGGAGTGAGTAGCCGAGCTGTACTGAGGTGAGCACCCAGATGTCCGTGGTGCTTGATCACCAGTAATCCAGTTGGCTCCTTGAATAAGGGCCCTGGACCTGTGGCAGCAAACCCCTAGTGCTACTGCTGAACTGCTGGTGATTTCGTTGTTGCTGGTAGTGCAGAAAGCGGTCGGCGGTATTTGGCGGTGGTGCCCTCTCTGTGTCTGGCCGCCCCTATGGTGGGGAGCCCCCCGACCTGCAGGCAGGCTGGAGCTGCTGAGCCCTAGGATGCCAAGGCGCCGTTTGCTTCCTGGCTTGAGGAGCCTTTCTGGGCAGCAAGCGAACCAGCTCTTTAGTGGTTTTGCAAGCCTTCTGGGAGCTCAGCTGGAATGACCAGGGCATCCAAAAGGGAGGCCTTGTCCCCGTCAGGCACTCATGCCTGGGAGAGCCAAAGCTGCCGTCAAGCAGCTATCAGGGCTGCGAGGCCTCGGCCAAGAGACTGTCCATTGTACTTGGAGAGTGTTAGTACATTTAAATAGAGATACATTCATTATTAGATCTTATAATACAACTCAGATTGAATTGACTATGAAGGTAAATTTTGGTTAAATTTAGGTAGAGAGAGACTAAATCTTTCTGTCTTGAATTCTGGTCAGAACCTGAAGAGCTGATTAAGATCTTTCAGTTGATCCTGTTCTTACTCTAAACAAAAGGATGACCATGAGGTTGTTCCAGGACAGGTTATCTCCTGTCCTTGCTTTGACTAAAAGGTTAAATTACCGTCAGGCTTAGGAACAGTAGTTTGGTTTATGATGGTGTTATAAAGGTCAGACCATTCAGGGAGATCTGGACAGTGTTGGATACTTGGACTGATTAAGAGATTGTATAACTGTAACCAAAAGAAACTTGTCTTTTGTGATTGGTTTAAAGAAAAAGCATGATGTCACTGAAAGACTGCATTTAAACTGAGAATACTGAAATGTGATTTGTATTGCTCTGATCCGTGCTTGGAGAGAGGATACCTGCAAACTGTTGTCACCATGTAACCTTTAAGATGTCTGGTTGTAACTTTGCAGCTCAGAACTTTTATCTTCAATAAACAACACTTATCTGGACTCGAAAACAAGAAGCCCGCAACTTCTCTTTCACTTCTTCTTTTATGGCTTATCACAACAGAGAGCTGCAGCAGATGGTCAGTGACCAGGTTCAGCTCCTCTAACGTCCGCTGGGGTGGCCTGTGATTCACTGACAAGCTCTGCACAAGCGCCGACTGGTAAGCCACCAGGATGCTCGTGTAGTTACCCAGCTGGGTAGCTAGAGCTTCTGCCGCATAGGCCTTTTTTAACATCGCCTCCGTGACCTTGCACTATTTGTCAGGGCACGACACATCTTTAGAAAGGACCTCCAGATGTGTACAAGGGAGGCGATGGACGTTGCAACTGGAGGAAAGTGTCAAAGCCCCAACTCCTCCGTGTCGTGGACCCAATATAACAGGTCAGCAGCCTTGGGGACAGTCAGGGCTGTCGCGGGGTGTCCTCAGTTGATTGGACCTCGTGCAGAAAGTCCGGGTGGACAGGGGGCACCGAGGTCCTTCTAGAGGAAGCGAAGGGCCTGACAAGAAGAGGATGAGGCCGATGCAGAAGACTGCACACGGGTGTACACTACTTAAACACAGTACGATGTGATGTGGTATAATATGCACAGTATAATATGCACGCTATGGTGTACCACGCTGCAGTACACTATGGTGCACGGTGCAAGATACCCGTACGGTATGCACGGTACAGTATGGTGCACGAGGGCACTGTGCAGTACACTATGGTGCAACACGGTGTGGCGCACGGTACGGTACTGTGGCAATGTGCCCCGTCTCTGTGTGCATTTGTGTGTTGCGTGCGTGTGTAAATGTTGGTGTATAGTCATTGGTACACGGGATATAAACAGGTCTGTGTTTCACGTGTATTTAAAAAGTGTAGATTTGTATTTAGGCACGAGGAGAGCACAAATCACTTCACGTGCTGGTTAAATGTAATATGTGAGCACGGGGTTGCACAGAATTAATTCACGTGCTGGGATTCAAGTAAATAATTAATTAGTAATTGAATCCCAGCACAACAGTATATATAGATGCACGTTTCAATCAGTCAGGGTTGGGTGTTCGAGAGTGGAGAACGGGTGAGGAGAAGGAGGAAAGTAGTAAAGGAAAGTAAAGTGAAATCTAGAAGTGTTTGTACTCGCCGTGTTTGTTTGTCTCTCCGTGCACCGTTTGTTAAGCGTTTAGTACGTTTTGTTTCTCTATTTATTTTGGCGCAAGTGCCGTGTCCTGTTTTGTGTTTAAAACCTTTTATTTTCTGTTCTGTCTGTTAATTATTAAACTAGATCACGCGCTCAGCCTCACCAAAACCCCAAGTCTCTGTTGTTTATTTCCTGGCTCTGGTCTGACGCCACCCACTCCGGCCGTCTTTGTGACAGGTACACAGTGTGGTATCGTGCATGGAGGCACAGTATGGTGCACGGTTGGTACTGGCAGGGCCTAAGCAAACTGCACATGACCAAGGCAGCAACACAGGGATGCAATGCAAGAACCTGAGAGCACCTGCTTACAGTTCTCTCCTACTGACAAGCCTTCACAAAGCGGTGCCGAAGCTGCCCGCTATTGTGGCATGGGCAGCAGAGCAAAGCTCTCTAACTGTTGGGTTACAGCCCGCAAGCTAGTCTGTGCAGCGCGAGAGCTAACACAGGGTCCGTCCAGGAGCGGGCTTGCAAGCTAGTCTGTGCAGCGCGAGAGCTAACACAGGGCCCGTCCAGGAGCGGGCTTGCAAGCTAGTCTGTGCAGCGCGAGAGCTAACACAGGGTCCGTCCAGGAGCGGGCTTGCAAGCTAGTCTGTGCAGCGCGAGAGCTAACACAGGGCCCGTCCAGGAGCGGGCTTGCAAGCTAGTCTGTGCAGCGCGAGAGCTAACACAGGACCCGTCCAGGAGCGGGCTTGCAAGCTAGTCTGTGCAGCGTGAGAGCTAACACAGGGCCCGTCCAGGAGAGGGCTCGCAAGCTAGTCTGAGCCAGGCTGCTGAGACTGCTTCAGCTGGATTAAAAACAGGGAGGAACACAAATACAGCAGTTTCAACCACAAATATTCAAACCACCATAAGACAAGCTTATCTGACTGCTTCTGGTCAAAGATAGCAAATTTTCATTCTCTCGAATGCTGGGTCACTGTGTAGCTGGAAAGGCTGAATAGAAAATGGCACTGAGCACCGTCATTTGACTTTAAACGAGAGGCCAAAGCTCAAAGTCCAAGACATTTTGAGAAAGCTCTTAATTGGTGTCTTATACATATCCACTTGCGCTTATGAGCATATGTGCAGTATTTAAGGAAATGTAATCTGTTAAAAAAAAAGTCTATAGTCCAGTTTGACCATGAACGAGAGGCCAAAGCTCAAAGTCCAAGACATTTTGAGAAAGCTCTTAATTGGTGTCTTATACATATCCAATTGTGCTTATGAGCATATGTGCAGTATTTAAGGAAATGTAATCTGTTAAAAAAAAGTCTATAGTCCAGTTTGACCATGAACGAGAGGTGAAAGGTCAAAGTCCAAGACTTGTGGAAAGCTCTTAGTTTGTTTACTATACATGTTCGATAATACATATGAGCCTATCTGCAGTCTGTAAGTAGATATAAACATTTAAAACAGTCCATTTTCCAGTTTGACCAATAACCAGAGGTTAAAGGTCAAAGTCCAAGACATATTTAGAAAATTTTTAGTTGGTTTCCTATTAATGTTTAATAGTGAATAATGGTCTATGTGCAGTCTGCAAGGCTAATAAAGCTGTGAAAACAGTGTATTGTCCAGTTTGACCATGAGAGGTCAAAGGTCAAAGTCCAACACATTTTTAGAAAGCTCTTAGTTGGTTTCCTATAAGTGTCCAACAGTATACATGAGCATATGTGCAGTATTTAAGGAGATAACAGCTGTGAAAACAGTGTATTGTCCAGTTTGACCATGAGAGGTCAAAGGTCAAAGTCCAAGACATTTCTAGAAAGCTGTTAGTTGGTTTCTTATACATGTCCAATACTACATATGAGCTTATCTGCAGTATTTAAGGAGCAATATACTGTCAAATCTGCAGTTACAAGATTTGGCCACCAGAGGGCAGACAGAGACAGTTGGAATGCGGCATTTTTCTGGGCACTGCGCCTACATTTCAAATCCGATCACTACAAAATTTAAAACATATTGGAAGAGCTGAGCGAAAGAATCGAGTTGATTGGTTGAAAACTGTAGGAGTAGGAGCTGTCCAGTTTTTAACTGTCATTATTGAAACAGCCAAATGTCCATATCTGGCTCTGGGAAGGTCGTAGGTCAACGAACCTCCCGCAAAGTGATAGAGAACCAATAGGTTTCTATACATGTTCAACTGTAACTATGACCCTATCTTGCTCCTAAAAGGAGTTATAAGCTGTGTAATTTTTGGGGGTCATGACCTGTTACCCCCAAATCCACCAGTCCGATCGCCACCAAAAGGAATAGCAACTCAAGTGAGACAGAGTGCAGTAGTTGTGCAAAGTTTTGAGTTGATCAGTTCTAAGCTCTAGGAGGAGATGCGTGTGGAATTTTGTTGGAAACTGGAATAATAATAAACTAGAATTTAAGTTTCTGGAGAAACTTCGTCTGCGTTGTAAGTTGTTTTGGATAGTGTGTAATTTTAATAGTGCGGTAGAAGTGGTTTCAATAGACAAATTTGTTTCATAAGCATTCATATCTTGTTATTTAGCATTTGACTTTAAACAAGAGGCCAAAGCTCAAAGTCCAAAACATTTTGAGAAAGGTCTTAATGGTGTCTTATACATATCCAATTGTGCTTATGAGCATATGTGCAGTATTTAAGGAAATATAATCTGTTAAAAAAAAGTCTATAGTCCAGTTTGACCATGAACGGGAGGTCAAAGGTCAAAATCCAAGACATGTTTAGAAAGCTCTTAGTTGGTTTCCTATAAGTGTGCAATAGTACATATGAGTCTATGTGCAGTATTTAAAGAGATATAAGCTGTCAAATCTGCAGTTACAAGATCTGGCCACCAGAGGGCAGACAGAGAAAGTTGGAATGTGGCATTTCTCTGAGCACTGCGTCCACATTTTAAATCCGATCACTACAAAAATTAATACCAACTAAATTCAAACATATTGGAATAGCTGAGCGAAGAAATTGAGTTGATCGGTTGAAAACTGTAGGAGTAGGAGCTGTCCGTTTTTTAGCGGTCATTCTTAAAACAGTAAAATGTCCATATCTGGCTCTGGGAAGGTCATAGGTCAACGAAACCAGCGTTGACTTTTAGAGAACCAGTAGGTTTCTATAAATGTTCAATTGTAACTATGACCCTATATGCGTGCAGACAGAGAAAGTTGGATGTGACATTTTTGTGGGCACTGCGCCTACATTTTAAATCCAATCACTACAAAAATTAATAGCAACTAAATTCAAACATATTGGAAGAGCGGAGCGAAGAAATTGAGTTGATCGGATGAAAACTGTAGGCGTAGGAGCTGTCCAGTTTTTTGCTGTCATTCTTCAAACAGACAAATGTCCATATCTAGCTCTGGGAAGGTCAAAGGTCAACGAATCCCGCGTTGACTTTTAGGGAACCAATGGGTTTCTCTGCATGTTCAATTGTAACTATGACCCTAGCTTGCTCCTAAAAGGAGTTATAAGCCGTTTAATTTTTGGGGGTCAAGACCTGTTACCCCCAAATCCACCAGTCCGATCGCCACCAAAAGGAATAGCAACTCAAGTGAGACAGAGTGCAGTAGTTTTGAGTTGATCAGTTTTGAGTTGATCAGTTCTAAGCTCTAGGAGGAGATGCGTGTGGAATTTTGTTGGAAACTGGAATAATAATAAACTAGAATTTAAGTTTCTGGAGAAACTTCGTCTGCGTTGTAAGTTGTTTTGGATAGTGTGTAATTTTAATAGTGCGGTAGAAGTGGTTTCAATAGACAAATTTGTTTCATAAGCATTCATATCTTGTTTAAAGTCAAATGCTAAATAACAAGAGGCCAAAGCTCAAAGTCCAAAACATTTTGAGAAAGGTCTTAATGGTGTCTTATACATATCCAATTGTGCTTATGAGCATATGTGCAGTATTTAAGGAAATGTAATCTGTTAAATCTGTTTAAAAAAGTCTATAGTCCATTTTGACCATGAACGAGAGGTCAAAGGTCAAAATCCAAGACATGTTTAGAAAGCTGTTAGTTGGTTTCCTAGAAGTGTCCAATAGTATATATGAGCATATGCATATGGACTTATCTTTTTATTATCTAAAGTTAAAGGAAATAAATCATACCAACTGTAAACACAGAAATCATATTTGTATGTGTAGAATAAAAACCTGACTTAATGAGAAGCATGACTTGTTACCAGCAGCGGCACCAGCAACAGACCGACACAGGCTTTTACCTAAACGAAAATACATTTACGATAGAAAAATACATGTGTACAGGATCTCATACAGGAGTACTGCATGAGATTGTTACTTTACCTTTAAACTATAAACACTCAGTTAGTATCTGATGAGTTAAACACAAGGAATACTGTATGAGATTGTTACTTTACCTTTAAACTATAAACACTCAGTTAGTATCTGATGAGTTAAACACAAGGAATACTGTATGAGATTGTTACTTTACCTTTAAACTATAAACACTCAGTTAGTATCTGATGAGTTAAACACAAGGAATACTGTATGAGATTGTTACTTTACCTTTAAACTATAAACACTCAGTTAGTATCTGATGAGTTAAACACAAGGAATACTGTATGAGATTGTTACTTTACCTTTAAACTATAAACACTCAGTTAGTATCTGATGAGTTAAACACAAGGAATACTGTATGAGATTGTTACTTTACCTTTCCTCTGCAGGGTCTCCATCCCATACTGGATGTACCACTCCAGCAACTGGAAACACTCCTTTCGATAATATTTGAAAACGATCCGTTGCCGGGCTGCGTCAGCTTCCCGCTGGTGTTTATAGAAGACAGCCTGAGGCACAGCAGCGATCCAGGTCAGGGTCTCCACATCAAAACTAATAAAATCCTTCCCATCATACGTGTGAGACAAATATGCCCGCTTGGTCCCGTTACCATGCAACTCACAGTAACCCATGGCCTGATAAGTGTGAACTAGAGTTAACACAGAAAGACAAAAGACAAACTAGGCATTAGTGTCTGTTCAAAGCAAAGCTTTCTGAATTTGTAATATAGAAGTTAGCGCTGGCATTCCAGAGAACACTGAAGAGCCTGCTACTCAATAAGCAGCCCCAAGGACCACATGTGGCATGAGAATACCTTGTGAGTGACCACACACTGACCCACGATCATTACACTCATGCAGTATTGATTATTAAAGACATGTATTAACAGACTCCTTATAGAATAAATTATTGATTATTAAAGACATGTATTAACAGACTCCTTATAGAATATATTATTGATTATTAAAGACATGTATTAACAGACTCCTCATAGAATATATTATTGATTATTAAAGACATGTATTAACAGACTCCTCATAGAATATATTATTGATTATTAAAGACATGTATTTAACAGACTCCTCATAGAATATATTATTGATTATTAAAGACAGGTATTAACAGACTCCTTATAGAATATATTATTGATTATTAAAGACATGTATTTAACAGACTCCTTATAGAATATGCTCTTGCACTCTGGTCAGTCTCAGGTGTATGCATGCAGTTTATTTATTGCATTTATATAGCGCTTTACATACAAAACTATCACAAAGCACTGTACAGCACATAGCAGAAAAAAAGAACAAACCACCATACATTTGTATAGCATGTCACTCATACGACTGACAACACTATGTAACACAATTTTTGTTCCTGGGTAGTAAGTGTTATTTCCTAATTGCTTATGCCTCAAAAGTATAGAAAATGGCTATTATTCCCCACAAACTTTGCTTTTGTGACCAGGACAGTGATATTTTGAAATTTACCTATTTCCAATGAGAAAACGGGCAAATTTGTGTCTTTTCGTTCACATAAAGTCAGAAAAAAACAACATATGAATCTAAACTAACATGTATTTATACTAAAGTAATACAAAAATGACTACAAAAGATTTAGAAGTGAGTAGTTTTTCGAGATTTACGATTATACTGTAAATCACTTTCACGAATCAGCCCCCAAATGTAGTCTCCCATCATGTTCTCGTTATACTGTCCTTGGTAGCGGCGTTCAAAGTCCAGTATATCCTGGTGGAAGAGCTTGCCTTGCTCCTCCGAGTACGCTCCCATGTTCTCCTTGAATTTATCAAGATGAGCATCAAGGATATGGACTTTGAGGGACATCCTACAGCCCATTGTGCCGTAGTTCTTCACCAGAGTCTCAACCAGCTCCACATAGTTTTCGGTCTTGTGATTGCCCAGGAAGCCCCGAACCACTGCGACAAAGCTGTTCCAAGCCGCTTTCTCCTTCCTAGTGAGCTTCTTGGGGAATTCATTGCACTCCAGGATCTTCTTTATCTGTGGTCCGACGAAGACACCGGCTTTGACCTTTGCCTCAGACAGCTTAGGGAAGAAGTCTTGAAGGTACTTGAAGGCTGCCGACTCCTTATCTAGAGCTCTGACAAATTGTTTCATAAGGCCCAATTTGATGTGCAGTGGTGGCATCAGCACCTTCCGGGGGTCCACCAGTGGCTCCCACTTGACGTTGTTCCTCCCCACAGAGAACTCAGTCCGCTTGGAAGGGTCCACCATGCAGAAGTAGCAGTTGCTTGAGTGGTCAGTGGGTTCCCGCCAAATTCTTGGGATAGCGAACTTCATGGCTCTCTTTTCCCCTCTGTACCATCCTACAAAAATACCTTCATTTCACCCATGACTAATGTGTAAGAGATTCTCGCAACATTTTTCATATATGATATATTTTTTCAATAACATTGAAAATTGTAAAACATTTTAAAATTAAACTTACAATTTTAAAAAATTTAACACATTTTCTAACATAAAATTCCGAGCAACAATTGTCCATCTTACCTTCCAGAGTTTTTTTGCAGTGCTCGCAGGTGAAATTAGGTGCCCAGGGTTTGTCTTGATCCCCGACAGGCATGCCGAAATATGCCTTGTAGGCCTCACACATCTTAGCAGATGCTTCCACGGAGTACTTTTTCGCTCTTGTCTTGATAAATTGGCCGCAGACATAGCAAAATGCGTCTGCCGGATGCTTGCAGCCTCTTGATGCCATCTCAGAAAAATGCAGATATGTATCCACTTAGGCAGCTGGAACTAAACTGAACTGGTGGGCTTAAGGCCCCTGTATTTATACTACTATTTATATTACTGGAAAGTTCTAGAAAGTTCTAGAAGTTACTCCAAGTTTACTCAGCACTGAATCTATCTGGAATGTTCTGGAAATGCCGGGACCCACAAAACACAAAAAGGAGTTCAGGTATGTTTAAAATTCAATTTTATTATTTTAAAAGTGTATTGTATTTCGTAAATTAAAGTTGTTCTAATTATTGCTTTTGATGTATGCACATTTTGTTTAATTGATTTATTGTTTTGTTAATAGTTTATTGTTTAATTATCACCCGCACCTGGTAACTATTGTAAATTAATGTCAGGTGTAGGGTATTTAAGACGTGCAGCCTGTCTGTACGCGGCTGCTGAGTAGGAGGAGGCAGAAGGTACGCTCTGCTTCCGAGCAGTCAAAGTGCTGAGTTAAACTTGTGTGGTTTCCAGTGTTTTTATGACAGGTAAACGGATTAGCCGTCCTGCGAGCTAGTCAGGGACCTGCATAAAACGTGTAGTTAGTGCTCAAAACGGAGCTAGGTGTTTTGTTTGGTTTTGTTTATTTATTTTTGTGTGTATTAAAATTAGCACGTAAGCGCTTGAAAATCCATTTCTTGTGTCCTGGGTCCTGCTTTTAAAGGGGCAACGAACGACCGTGAGTGCCGGCCGGTTACAGTACATAATGTAAAGTTTTTTGGGGATCAAAACTAAAGTGGGGTTTAAGAATGCACTTTGTAAACGATAACTTTGTTAAATAAGGGAAACTAAAAAGTAAATAAGTATGGTTTAAAATAAATGGTTACTTTGGTACAAAGACAGTAAACAGGGGCACTAGGACCATGGGGAAACTACTGGAGTCAGGGATGGCTCCAGTTCAAATGAATTATTCAATGTCATGTCTTGTCAATTGTTTTAACGATGTAATGGATTACCATTTAAAAGCTCTGTGTTTATGAGTGCTGGTTGAGGGAGAGTGTGAGGAGTTTGGTTGGCGACTGGGCGGAGGGAATGATTTGCTATTGATTTACTGGTAAACAAACACATTGAAACAGGTATCTGGATTACGACTCTGGATTTTGATTTGGTTTTGATGATGAGGGGACAGGCTCAGCCTGCCTTGTATTCAGATTGTATCCACACCTGTCCAGGTAGGGCCCCAGAACGGGTTAGGCTTTTGTTTTGTTGTTTTTTTTTAAATGTGTAAATCATAAACGTATATATGCGCCTTATTTTCAATTTAAATGATGAAAATTATTAAACAATAAGTGCTTTTATTTTTATTTACCCAGCACACAGAAATTGAGTTTCCAGCGCTTATATATTATATACTGTGTATATATATACACAGTATATATATACTGTATATATAAATTAGTACCAGTCAAAAGTTTGAGTACACCTGCTTGAAACCAGGTTTTTCATGATTAGCTATGCTTTTAACTGTATAAACTTGTCTATAAACACTTAATATTTCATTATATGATACGTGTACTTATATAAGCTGATAATCATTAGTGAATTGCATTCAAAAATGTTATTTTTAAATGAAAATGTAAATCTTGTCAATTTCAATGAAATGGTCCCCCAAAGCAAGGGGATTTCAGTCTGAAGCCCAAGTCAGTTAAAAGTCTGAAATGTGTATAACACGGTGTTAGAACACTGGCCTACGTACAAAAGTGTCTTTGTTAGATGTTCTCTGAGTTATCTAGCACGTTACCTAATTAACCTTTTGTCACCAATTATTGTTAACAGGTGAGGGTCCATGATTACTATAAATATAGGTAGCATAGGCACAAGTTTGTCATTCCTGGATGTAAGAGAGCAGAAAATGGCAAAATACGCTCAGTTAAGCAAAGAAAAAAGAAATGAAGGTCAATCTTTAAGACAAATCGCAAGAACTTTGCAAGTGTCTGTAACTGGTGTGGCCAAGACCATCAAACGATTTGAAGAAACTGGCACTCATGAGGACTGAACAAGGTCAGGCAGGGCAAGGGTGACCTCAGAATCAGAGAACAAGTTCATTCGAGTCACAAGTCTGCGAAACCGGCGATTAACTGCCCCTGAAATACAAGCTCAGCTAAATGCTACTAGAAGTACAGATGTTTGAACATCAACTGTTCAGAGGAGATTGCGTGAAGCTGGCCTAACTGGAAGAATTGCTGCAAAGAACCCATTGTTAAGAGTGCAGAATAAGAGGAAGTGACTTGCCTGGGCCAAAAAACACAGAAACTGGATGTTTGAGGAGTGGAAGTCGGTCTTATGGACCGATGAGTCAAAATATGAAATACAGACCTGCCAACCTTGACACTTTTTTTTTGAGTAGAACTTAAGTAGCGGACATCTCGGGGGGGGGGGGGGGGGGGGGGGGTGCAGCCCTCCAGAATTGTTTTAGAGCATAAAACAGCTAAATGCTACACTCTTGTGAGTTTTGAGTATCAATCTTTCAGTAAAAAAAAATAATTAATGAGATTAGCTACGATTGTTTCAGTTTAAATTTAATTTTGTTTACCTTAGTATAGATGCAATCTTTTTAATTTATACCAACTGACTTATTTCAAATACAGAAAATAGCCATTTTTGTAGTATGTTTGTATTTTATTTACTGTCAAAACATAACAAATTGAAATGTATAAGCTTTTAAAAACAGAGAAACAAAGCACTTTAAAAAAAAACAACAACTTGTAAACAGTCACTGAATCGGCACCAAATGTAATAGCTGTCTACAAAGAGAGTGTTTGGAAAAGAACGGAATCCAACAGGTCAAACTGCACTTTCAGATATTGAATGTTTAGCTTCATAGGTGGCTGACTTGGCTTTCCTGAGCAAGGTGTCACTAAAGGTCATGACATCATGACTTTGTGCATTACCAGTGATCTTAGCATGTCTGTGCTCAGGCTGGCTCTGTGTTGGGTTTTGTTTTTTACAGTCAGCATTACTGTGGAAGATGACCAAAATGCTTAGCGCGGTAACATTACAGTAATGCCCGATTCTTTCAGCAATTAAAAGAATAAAAAAAAACGAAAAAGATTGGACCCATTTGTTTGTAGTGAGCGCTTCATAAAAAGTTAATATCAGTAAGCATGTATTGGTAGTTCTGATATTACGTTATTATTATTAGTAGTAGTATTAAGTCCCACTTTAACACGCTTACTTGTATGGCCGTTTTTTTCATAAATATTTAGCTATACAGTTAAACAGGATTACATTTATGCGGGATGGTGATTCCCAGTCCTTACATAAAAAAAAATATTTTACCGTTAACAAAATCCATAATGCTACATTAATGATCTTACTGAACTTCAATATAAAATCACAAACCAGCCGTTTCTGACTTGTTTAAAGCACAATGAAACGGCATTTATGTACAGTGTAATTGTACGCTACTTGCAAAGTAAACAGAAGCCTTAAGTACCTTAACCACATTAACAATGTTAATGCTGCGCTAATTATTATAAAATCGAATTTTACTGACATCCCTGCAGGCGTTTGTGAAAAACGGGACCACAAGCCAAAAACAGAATATTAAACTTCAATATTGTACTATATTATTATAATAAACGTTTGTACCTACTCCCACGCCTTTCTAGTAAAATCCTCATTTAGCTGTATTTTCTTTTCATGCGATGCAGTTATCTAAACCGAGCACTTTTTTTTTTTTTTTTTTTTAGAACGCAAGTGGGTTTTTTCCCCAGACAAAAATGAATGCATAACTAATGCATTAATTAAAAAACAAAGGTACCGTGCCAGTTTGAAATGAATAATTTCCTCACAAGTCACAGTACTTCACACTCCCTCCATTGTGTCCGAAACTGGCCGTTGAAACACAAGCGAGTCAGCTCAACAAAGCCTGATAGGCTACAGCAGAATGTCAGTGATTATACAAAGAAACTGGGTGGTAGGAATTTCTGTCAGTCAACCCACGATAATTTTTTTTTTTTTTTTTTAAAACGGGAGGTTGGATGGTCAACTAAACTCAAAAGCTGATTGGTTATTCTATCACGTAACTAAACTCAAAACCTGATTGTTTAATCTATCTTGCCTTGCCCTAAGGCCAGCCCTGACGTTAAATGCAACACTTTCTCGAACTAAGGCAACATCATAGACGAGGAGCGAAATATGGATTACGTATTATTGCGTATCAACTCTGATAAAAGCGTACCCGCGTATTACCAACTCAAAATGCGTAGCGGATACGCTAAATATGTAGAGGTAAATGTTTGTCACTGATCTACACAAAATAGTCCATAATGTCGAAGTGGGGAAAAAAATCTACATATTTTTCAAAATTATTTACAAATAAAAAACTGAAAAGTCTTGATTGCATAAGTATTCACCCCCTTTGCTGTGACACCCCTAAATAAGCTCTGGTGCAACCAATTGCCTTCAAAAGTCACATAATTAGTTGAATGGAGTCCACCTGTGTGCAATTAAAGTGTCACATGATCTCAGATTAAATACACCTGTTTCTGGAAGGCCCCAGAGTTTGTTAGAGAGCATATCTAAACAAACAGCATCATGAAGACCAAGGAGCTACCAAAACAAGTCCGGGATATAGTTCTGGAGAAGCACCAATCAGGGTTGGGTTATAAAAAAATATCCCAAACTTTGAACTTCCCCCGGAGCACCGTTAAATCAAAAAATTAAAAAATGGAAAGAATATGGCACAACCGTGACTCTGCCTAGAGAAGGCCGTCCACCAAAACTCAGTGACCAGGTAAGGAGGGCATTAGTCAGAGAAGCAACCAAGAGGCCAATGGTAACTCTGAAGGAGCTGGAGAGATCCACAGCTGGAGATGGGAGAAACCATCCATGGGACAACTATAACCCGGACGCTCCACAAAGCTGGGCTTTATGGAAGAGTGGCGACAAGAAAGCCATTGCTGAAAAAAATCCTGTTTGGATTTTGCCAAAAGGCACGTGGGAGACACAGCAAACATGTGGAAAAGGGTTCTCTGGTCTGATGAGACCAAAATTGAACTTTTTGGCCTTAGCGCAAAACGCTATGTGTGGCGCAAAGCCAACACTGCTCATCACCCTGAGAACACCATCCCCACGGTGAAGCATGGTGGTGGCAACACCATGTTCTGGGGATGCTTTTCATCGGCAGGGACTGGGAAACTGGTCAGGATTGAGGGCAAGATGGATGGAGCCAAATACAGGGAAATTCTAAACCTGTTTCAGTCTGCAAGAGACCTGAGACTGGGGCGGAGGTTCACCTTCCAGCAGGACAAGGACCCTAAACACACAGCCAAAGCTACACTGGAGTGGTTTAAAAACAAGAACCTGAATGTCTTAGAATGGACCAGTCAAAGCCCAGACCTCAATCCGACTGAGAATCTGTGGCAAGACTTGAAAATTGCTGTTCACCAACAGTCCCCATCCAATTTGACAGAGCTTGAGCAATTTTGCCAAGAAGAAATGGGCAAAAATTGCAGGATCCAGATGTGCAAAGCTGGTAGAGACTTACCCAAAAAGACTCACAGCTATAATTGCTGGTAAAGGTGCTTCTACCAAGTATTGACTCAGGGGGTGAATACTTATGCAACCAACAAATGTCTTTTTTTGTTTAATTAACTTTTTGTGTCACAATAAAAAATAATTTTGCACCTTCAAAGTGTTAAGTATGTTGTGTAAATCAAATGGTAAAAATCCCAATTAAATCAATTTTAATTCCAGGTTGTAACACTACAAAATGTGGACAAGTCCAAGGGGGGTGAATACTTATGCAAGGCACTGTATATATTACAGTGCAGCCCAAGACCTGGTTCCTGCTGCCCTCAAAACTGCCAGAGTAACGCCAGTGCTCAAAAAACCCTCCCTCGACCCAGCTGTTTTATCTAACTTCCATCCCACATCCAATCTCCCTTTCCTCTCCAAAACTCTTGAAAGGGCTGTAGCCAGCCAGATGATGAAACCTCTCACAGATAACTATCTGCTTGAATCTCTGCAGTCTGGCTTCCGGCCGCATCACAGTACCGAAACTGCTCTGCTCCGGATTGTAAATGATCTTCTGCTTAACCACCCAGCTGCTTATCCCTCCATTTCCACATGGAGTGCATGCAAGTCCAAATGTGTCACTCCCGTGAGAATAGCGTGCAGGCGCTTCTATGTGCATCTGCAAAGTTTAAGAAAACTGTATTGTAAAAGTGTATGTAAAATGTGCTTGACAAACCGGGTCATCTGTATATACATAGCCGAGAGTGAAAAATGGATGCCTGTGTATTTACAGAGAATAAAACGAGAAGATTTCTTTATTTATTTGTTGGTGTTGCAGGTTGTAAGGAAGCCGTGTCAGGTTTGGTACTGGTCAGAACAACCTATTTACTGTACCTAGACTTCACAGAATTCATATAACAGTGCTATACACCCATGCCTGAAACTGGGGAAGATTCTGTATATGACGTGATTGAAAATTTGCAACGCAAGTTTTCTGATGTGTATGTGCTAGATAAAGACGTTAGCATTGATGAGGGATTGAAGAGCGTCCGCTTTGAAATCTATCACTGTACATTTATTTGTTTATTTATTTACAGAACGGGGTACCCCTCCGCCCGTGCAGATTATTATTTTGTATGTCTTTTGTTGTATTGTTGTATTATTACTATTATTGTTATGAATTATTAGGGGTAAATATGACGGTGAAAGCCGTGTTGTTGTTTATTTGTATTTATTTAAAAATGTATTTATATATGACGGCAAAGCGCCATTTTTGTTTATTTAAAAAGTGTTCTGGTAGAGGCAATATTGGTGTTCGTCCTCTGCCAGGAATAATTAAAAACTTTGTGCAGATTGTGTCCGAGGGGTAATGAGATAATTGATAGTTAACCCCATGGCCACAGTAAATAAAAGCCTGCAGTTCTCTACACTCAGGGCTACACTGAGAGGAGTGAACGAGAGCGAGCGAGAGAGAGGAGGGTAAAAATCAAAGATAAAAAAAATAAGTAGATCAGTGAAGGCTACTGCCCAGCCTGATCGTATTATTTTGTGTTTGTGATTTTGTTTTGCTTACATCTTTTGTTTCGCTCTGTGAGCAAGTGTTTTTGTTTAAATATTATTTGTTTTTGTATATTTAAATAAACGGCGCACAACGTGTTTTTTGCCCTGCAGTCCTGCCTGTGTGGTAGTAGTGGGATCACCAGCGCCACCCAGGTTCCTTTGCAGGTTTTTTTTTTTTTTTTTTTTTACTTTGTGTGGAAAGAAAATGGGAAGGAAGCAGCGGCAGTAGCAGCAGCAGCAGCGTGGGGCTGGTCGCAAGCCCGACGGCGTATCTGGCCCAGTGGAGGTCTGCCTAACCTGCTTGAGGGGGAAGGAGTGGTGCTTTGAAGTTGGCAAGGTCAGGCACGTGTCGCCCGACTACTACCACTCCCCACCTCAGAAAGAGGAGGTGGAACCAGGGCTACAGCCACAGGAGAAGGTTGGCTGGGAAGCCCTACTCCACAGCATGTATTGTTGCTGCATCGGTAGGGAGTGGGGAAATTTCCCAGGTAACTGCCCCCATCCCACCAGAAGAATGCCTGCTGCCTCTGCCTCCACCGCAAGAAGCAGAGCAGCAGGAGCTGCCTCTGCCTCCACCAGAAGGAGAATGCCTGCTGGTTCCATCTCCGTCAGCAGAGGGAGCATGCCTGCTGGGCCCCCCGCTGCAGCCAGAAGGGGAGAAGCCCCTGCCTCCTCTACCATCACCACCTGGAGGAGAGGAGCAGGAGCTGCCTCTGCCTCCACTGGGGGGGGGGGGGGGGAGGTGGAAGTGGAGCTCTCTCTGCTGCCTTCATGGCCAGGGGCTCCCCTCCGGCTGTCGGCTCCCGAGGTTCCGCTGCCGCCGTCGCCTGGGGTCGCCAGCTCTGCCTTGCTCCGCTCAGGGATGCCTGCCTTGCTCCGCTCAGGGATGCCACGCCCGCATCGCCTGGGAGAGCTATGTCTTTTTTGTCTCCTAGGGTCGCCGACAGTCCCGCCTCGCCTGGGGTCGCAGACGGTCCCGCCTAGCCTGGGGTCGCAGCTGACTCTGCTTCGCCTGGCGTCGCTACCAGACCAGCTCCCCCCGCAGCAGTTTCGCTACGGGAGATTGTGTGGCTGGAGCCCCATAAAGAGGAGCTGCCGGCCAGGAGAAAAGGGGGGGGGGGGAAGGTCAGAAGACCAGCTCCCCCTGCAGTATTTCCGCTGCCCGATGAAGTGTGGCTGGAGCCCCGGAAGAGGGAGCTGCCAGCCATGATGGGGGGGTGGAGGACATCCCACCATGGCCGCCCCCATAAACACCTTGCTTCCCCTCTTCCAAGACTTTGAGACTGAAGGGGGAGGTGACCGTTGGGGCCAAGTGTGCGTTGCACAAGGTGGGGGGGATATGTGGCAGGGCAAGGAGCCCTGCACATGAAAAGGGCAGGCAAAGCCCTGTCATAAATGTATTATTTATTTATAGAACAGGGTACCCCTCTGCCCCTGTGCAATTTATTATTTTGTATTATTATTTTTATTTTTTATTTTTTATATTTTATATTTTATATTTTATATTTTATATTTTATATTTTATATTTTATATTTTATATTTTATATTTTATATTTTATATTTTATTATTTATTATTTATTATTTATTATTTATTATTTATTATTATTACAGGTAAATCGCCCTGGATAAGGGTGTCTGCTAATAAATAAATAATAATTATTGTTATTTATTTTTTTATAACAGTATATCTATAACAGTGATAGAAGGGGCTGTGTGTGTCTGTACTCAGTCCTATAGACCCTGTGTCTCTAACAGTGATAGAAGGGGCTGTGTGTGTCTGTACTCAGTCCTATAGACCCTGTGTAACAGTGATAGAAGGGGCTGTGTGTGTCTGTACTCAGTCCTATAGACCCTGTGTAACAGTGATAGAAGGGGCTGTGTGTGTCTGTACTCATTCCTATAGTCCCTGTGTAACAGTGATAGAAGGGGCTGTGTGTGTCTGTACTCAGTCCTATAGACCCTGTGTAACAGTGATAGAAGGGGCTGTGTGTGTCTGTACTCAGTCCTATAGACCCTGTGTCTCTAACAGTGATAGAAGGGGCTGTGTGTGTCTGTACTCAGTCCTATAGACCCTGTGTAACAGTGATAGAAGGGGCTGTGTGTGTCTGTACTCAGTCCTATAGACCCTGTGTCTATAACAGTGATAGAAGGGGCTGTGTGTGTCTGTACTCAGTCCTATAGACCCTGTGTAACAGTGATAGAAGGGGCTGTGTGTGTCTGTACTCAGTCCTATAGACCCTGTGTAACAGTGATAGAAGGGGCTGTGTGTGTCTGTACTCATTCCTATAGTCCCTGTGTAACAGTGATAGAAGGGGCTGTGTGTGTCTGTACTCAGTCCTATAGACCCTGTGTAACAGTGATAGAAGGGGCTGTGTGTGTCTGTACTCACCTCCAGTATGGTTAAAGTGCTCGACTGTATTTTGCAAACTCCATTTTATGAGGTCTTGATCATAGAGAATATGCCAGCGAATTATTTCCCAGAACTCACGACCCTTAGTCTCATTCATCCAGGCTGTTCGGAGGACAGGTTTTTCCATGGTGCTGTTAAAGGACGTGTATTGCACATCATCCAGCATCACCAGAAACACAAACTGTGAAAGCCCTGTCCCTTCGGAGGTCGCCATTCCAAAAAACTGCAGTGAATGAGTTCCTGGAAGATGAATATAAATGATGATTAGTGACACATTTCAATAATCCCAGAGTAAAACACACAGTGCCAGTGATCTGCTGACATGTACCAGTCTCTCCAGGATTCCACGATTCTGTGATGTCACAAAGCAATGCAGAATTCACACAAGGGTGCAGAAAGCAGCGATAGCCACAAAAAACATTAAATCATTGCAGAAATGTGCAGATATCTGAAATGTTCCACATAGAAAACCATTTTCCTCTCAGAAATACAGGCATGCTTATTTGGTTTACTTAATTTTGGTTTTGAATGTTGAAAGGTAGAGTTTTCATAATATTGATCTATTTTCTATGTTGCCTTGTCTATGGCACTAGGACAGGGTTCAAACATGAGTTTCTATGACCTTCCCAGGGTAGCAGAATGTCCAGAATCTTCGGGTCACAGACTAGAAACCTTCCGGGACACGAGGTCCGGGGAGGGGGGTCCCTCCTGGGTTCCTCGGATGTGGGGAGCAGCACAGTGGCAGTGGTGATGTACTTAATAATCACAGGAATACACAAGATGTAAAAAAATACATTTATTGTAATAACAATTTTAATACAGTCAACCACGGTTAACCTGACTGGTGGATAACACCTTCGCTTAATTCAGACAGTCTTGGTCCCGGATTTTCTCTATATAAAATATATTCATCCTGCCTCTTATTTATTTATTTTTTTAATCGACAACACGCTTTACTCGTAACTCGACACTTATTACCGGTACTAAAGAGATAAAAACTATTAAAGAATTAGTGGATAACTGGACACTGTCGTTTCACGTGACTGATCTCTGACTGGAAACGGATCGTTCATTCATTCCTTCACAAATACCGAGTGCAGCTGCTTACAGTATCAGTGCACGAGTCAGAAGAGAAACAGGAGCTCTCCTTCTTACAGTATCAGTGCACGAGTCAGAAGAGAAACAGGAGCTCTCCTTCTTACAGTATCAGTGCACAATGAGTCAGAAGAGAAACAGGAGCTCTCCTTCTTACAGTATCAGTGCCCAATGAGTCAGAAGAGAAACAGGAGCTCTCCTTCTTACAGTATCAGTGCCCAATGAGTCAGAAGAGAAACAGGAGCTCTCCTTCTTACAGTATCAGTGCACAATGAGTCAGAAGAGAAACAGGAGCTCTCCTTCTTACAGTATCAGTGCACAATGAGTCAGAAGAGAAACAGGAGCTCTCCTTCTTACAGTATCAGTGCACAATGAGTCAGAAGAGAAACAGGAGTTCTCCTTCTTACAGTATCAGTGCACAATGAGTCAGAAGAGAAACAGGAGCTCTCCTTCTTACAGTATCAGTGCACAATGAGTCAGAAGAGAAACAGGAGCTCTCCTTCTTACAGTATCAGTGCCCAATGAGTCAGAAGAGAAACAGGAGCTCTCCTTCTTACAGTATCAGTGCCCAATGAGTCAGAAGAGAAACAGGAGCTCTCCTTCTTACAGTATCAGTGCCCAATGAGTCAGAAGAGAAACAGGAGCTCTCCTTCTTACAGTATCAGTGCCCAATGAGTCAGAAGAGAAACAGGAGCTCTCCTTCTTACAGTATCAGTGCCCAATGAGTCAGAAGAGAAACAGGAGCTCTCCTTCTTACAGTATCAGTGCCCAATGAGTCAGAAGAGAAACAGGAGCTCTCCTTCTTACAGTATCAGTGCCCAATGAGTCAGAAGAGAAACAGGAGCTCTCCTTCTTACAGTATCAGTGCACAATGAGTCAGAAGAGAAACAGGAGCTCTCCTTCTTACAGTATCAGTGCACAATGAGTCAGAAGAGAAACAGGAGCTCTCCTTCTTACAGTATCAGTGCACAATGAGTCAGAAGAGAAACATGAGCTCTCCTTCTTACAGTATCAGTGCACAATGAGTCAGAAGAGAAACAGGAGTTCTCCTTCTTACAGTATCAGTGCACAATGAGTCAGAAGAGAAACAGGAGCTCTCCTTCTTACAGTATCAGTGCACAATGAGTCAGAAGAGAAACAGGAGCTCTCCTTCTTACAGTATCAGTGCACAATGAGTCAGAAGAGAAACAGGAGCTCTCCTTCTTACAGTATCAGTGCCCAATGAGTCAGAAGAGAAAAAGGAGCTCTCCTTCTTACAGTATCAGTGCCCAATGAGTCAGAAGAGAAACAGGAGCTCTCCTTCAACTGGCTTTAAAGCTCAGGTTGCAAGCTTGCCAGCAGAACTTTCAAAGCGTGTGTTTTTGCATGCGAAACAAGCGACAATGCTTGATTTCTGTGTGAAACTAAGTTGTTTATTGTTGGAAAACATGGATCGAGAATTGATTAGCAGTTTGCTACGCATGTGGACTGGCAGAGCTATACTGGTGTTCTTTTCTGAAAAGAAACTAATATTGCAGATAGCAGACTGTTTGGTTCAAATTGCATGTACTGCTAACAATTGATAAGAGACCTTGTGTCTACAAGCTTCTTGTCCAACATTGACCTCAAGCTAACAAGATATTGGTGCTGTGGACCAGGAGGGGCTAGGCTCTAAGACTTTTAGGAATACAAAGCATAAAGGGGCTAAAAGGCTCCCAGGGACTCCCGTTGGACCAAGAGGTTCACAGGGAGAGTAAGAGATAATACCACTAGGACTTAAAGGGTCTAAGGCAGAACGGAGAGAAGATGACAAAAACCAGATGTATGGACCTTTTTGGGGCACCAGGGGTTTGAGGAATGCACTGAGTTCAGAGGTCGTCACACTGGACTACACACACACACACACACACTCACACTCACACTAAATGAAATATATGTTAACAGGATAATGAGTTGTACCTTTTCTATTGGTTAAGTGTCAGAGAAAGAGGAGGAGAGAGACACCTATGCAGAAGGGTATTTAATGTCATGCAACAATTGTAAGAACGAGTATTCTGTGTCCTGTACCTGGGACCAGACTCCCTGCATATTTCAATAAACCTAACAACTGACTGAAGAAAAGGACTCTGTGCAGTTTCTTGAATCTACTTACTCACCATCCTCTTTTTTAAGTTACATCATTTATTATTGTTTTTGTTCACCAAGTTAATTCTGTATAATGTAAATTTGTTAACTTTTGCTATTTAAATCATCAGATTAGACAGCACAAGCCAATACCTAAAAGCAGAGTCAACAGTGTGTGCACAATTTGTGATTGGATTGTTTTCATAAAAACACTGTAGTTATTTTATTAATTCTTATTTCAATCGAACTCTACGAGTTGTACCGAGTGTCCAGAAATGTCCTGCTGCCCCTTTAAGTAATACAAGGAAGCAAGGTCAAGAACGGGAAGGATTAGACAGCGTGTGTGGATAGACACGGATTAGACAGCGTGTGTGGATAGACACGGATTAGACAGCGTGTGTGGATAGACACGGATTAGACAGCGTGTGTGGATAGACACGGATTAGACAGCGTGTGTGGATAGACACGGATTAGACAGCGTGTGTGGATAGACACGGATTAGACAGCGTGTGTGGATAGACACGGATTAGACAGCGTGTGTGGATAGACACGGATTAGACAGCGTGTGTGGATAGACACGGATTAGACAGCGTGTGTGGATAGACACGGATTAGACAGCGTGTGTGGATAGACACGGATTAGACAGCGTGTGTGGATAGACACGGATTAGACAGCGTGTGTGGATAGACACGGATTAGACAGCGTGTGGATAGACACGGATTAAACAGTGTGTGGATAGACATGGATTAGACAGCGTGTGTGGATAGACACGGATTAGACAGCGTGTGTGGATAGACACGGATTAGACAGCGTGTGTGGATTTTAATACAGTCAACCACGGTTAACCTGACTGGTGGATAACACCTTCGCTTAATTCAGACAGTCTTGGTCCCGGATTTTCTCTATATAAAATATATTCATCCTGCCTCTTATTTATTTATTTTTTTAATCGACAACACGCTTTACTCGTAACTCGACACTTATTACCGGTACTAAAGAGATAAAAACTATTAAAGACTAGTGGATAACTGGACACTGTCGTTTCACGTGACTGATCTCTGACTGGAAACGGATCGTTCATTCATTCCTTCACAAATACCGAGTGCAGCTGCTTACAGTATCAGTGCACGAGTCAGAAGAGAAACAGGAGCTCTCCTTCTTACAGTATCAGTGCACAATGAGTCAGAAGAGAAACAGGAGCTCTCCTTCTTACAGTATCAGTGCACAATGAGTCAGAAGAGAAACAGGAGCTCTCCTTCTTACAGTATCAGTGCACAATGAGTCAGAAGAGAAACAGGAGCTCTCCTTCTTACAGTATCAGTGCACAATGAGTCAGAAGAGAAACAGGAGCTCTCCTTCTTACAGTATCAGTGCACAATGAGTCAGAAGAGAAACAGGAGCTCTCCTTCTTACAGTATCAGTGCCCAATGAGTCAGAAGAGAAAAAGGAGCTCTCCTTCTTACAGTATCAGTGCACAATGAGTCAGAAGAGAAACAGGAGCTCTCCTTCTTACAGTATCAGTGCACAATGAGTCAGAAGAGAAACAGGAGCTCTGATTTCTTACAGTATCATTGCCCAATGAGTCAGAAGAGAAACAGGAGCTCTCCTTCTTACAGTATCAGTGCCCAATGAGTCAGAAGAGAAACAGGAGCTCTCCTTCTTACAGTATCAGTGCACGAGTCAGAAGAGAAACAGGAGCTCTCCTTCTTACAGTATCAGTGCACAATGAGTCAGAAGAGAAACAGGAGCTCTCCTTCTTACAGTATCAGTGCACAATGAGTCAGAAGAGAAACAGGAGCTCTCCTTCTTACAGTATCAGTGCACAATGAGTCAGAAGAGAAACAGGAGCTCTCCTTCTTACAGTATCAGTGCCCAATGAGTCAGAAGAGAAACAGGAGCTCTCCTTCTTACAGTATCAGTGCCCAATGAGTCAGAAGAGAAACAGGAGCTCTCCTTCTTACAGTATCAGTGCCCAATGAGTCAGAAGAGAAACAGGAGCTCTCCTTCAACTGGCTTTAAAGCTCAGGTTGCAAGCTTGCCAGCAGAACTTTCAAAGCGTGTGTTTTTGCATGCGAAACAAGCGACAATGCTTGATTTCTGTGTGAAACTAAGTTGTTTATTATTGTTTTTGTTCACCAAGTTAATTCTGTATAATGTAAATTTGTTAACTTTTGCTATTTAAATCATCAGATTAGACAGCACAAGCCAATACCTAAAAGCAGAGTCAACAGTGTGTGCACAATTTGTGATTGGATTGTTTTCATAAAAACAACACTGTAGTTATTTTATTAATTCTTATTTCAATCGAACTCTACGAGTTGTACCGAGTGTCCAGAAATGTCCTGCTGCCCCTTTAAGTAATACAAGGAAGCAAGGTCAAGAACGGGAAGGATTAGACAGCGTGTGTGGATAGACACGGATTAGACAGCGTGTGTGGATAGACACGGATTAGACAGCGTGTGTGGATAGACACGGATTAGACAGCGTGTGGATAGACACGGATTAGACAGCGTGTGTGGATAGACACGGATTAGACAGCGTGTGTGGATAGACACGGATTAGACAGCGTGTGTGGATAGACACGGATTAGACAGCGTGTGGATAGACACGGATTAGCCAGCGTGTGTGGATAGAGACGGATTAGACAGCGTGTGTGGATAGAGACGGATTAGACAGCGTGTGTGGATAGACACGGATTAGACAGCGTGTGTGGATAGACACGGATTAGACAGCGTGTGTGGATAGACACGGATTAGACAGCGTGTGTGGATAGACACGGATTAGACAGCGTGTGTGGATAGACACGGATTAGACAGCGTGTGTGGATAGACACGGATTAGACAGCGTGTGTGGATAGACACGGATTAGACAGCGTGTGTGGATAGACACGGATTAGACAGCGTGTGTGGATAGACACGGATTAGACAGCGTGTGTGGATAGACACGGATTAGACAGCGTGTGGATAGACACGGATTAAACAGCGTGTGGATACACGGATTAGACAGCGTGTGTGGATAGACACGGATTAGACAGCGTGTGTGGATAGACACGGATTAGACAGCGTGTGGATAGACACGGATTAAACAGCGTGTGGATAGACACGGATTAGACAGCGTGTGTGGATAGACACGGTGAGAATAGCAGCAGCAGAGTGGTAGATTAGTGCAGGAGAATAGTACTAAACATCATTAATGTTAACTAATAAACCATGGAGTAAATTTCATGTGAATTGAGACCCACCTGTGCATCTGAATCTTCATTACATGCTTACTAAAGAGGAAGGACATTACACCGAGTTTGTACAGGACTGTGATTGATTCATTCACTGCAGGTCTTTCAACCCTTTTCATAAGGACATTTAACTAAACTTGTGAATACTGTAATACTGTATCCGTGTGAGTTGTGTTACTCACATGCATGTGAATGCCATTGCTCATTGCACCCGTGGTTAACTCGACACCTTGGATAAGTCAACACTAATGGCGTCCCAGCTAAGACTTCTTTGCACCCTTCAAACCACAGACCCAGACACCACAACTGCACGTCTAACACTTTCATGCACTTTAATTCACACAGATAAACAAAAAGGTTTAATCAAAACAAAAGCCTAACTGATAAAAGGACAGCCAAGCTGTTTCCCCGTTTACAAGACAGTTGAAAAACTTACAACACACAGTTATCACTCGAAAAAACAGCACTCACACTTCCAGGGGTCCATTATCTCATATCTATGAAAATACCTTTTCTGAGGGAGTCCAGTATCTCATAGCTATGAAAATACCTTTTCTGAGGGACTGCAGTATCTCACAGCTATTTAACCACCTTTTATTTTATTGGATAATGCTGTAAATAAATTAACAATTGATACATGTTCCTGCAAACATATATTAAATATCAAATTCAACATAAAAATAGACATAAACCATATTCACGAAAGTAAAACTTTGAGCACAATACAACAATATGAAATTTACAATTAAAGTTCGGGAGGAGGGTCAGACACCAATCTCCGCGTCACCAAGCTGAATCATTCAATTTACACATTAGCTAATTAAATTGTTAGCACTATAAATACCCTCTTCACTTATCTCTCAGTTGCGTTTTGATTTCATCGTAACCCACCACCTCCCCATCTCCACCTTTCTTAATAACAATTTTTATGTTTTATCAGTGGAGGTCTCAGCCTCGTCGTCGGCCAGGCAGCGAACCCTCAAACCAAGTTAGGTTTGATGCCAAATGAATGTGTATATACAGCATACTTTTCTGTAAAATCGCATATTCCGCATTCTCTACAATAAATATTTGTACTAAAACATTTTGTGATTGGTGTTTGTCCCGAACTACTTAAATACGATGACATAGTGTGAGGCACAGCATGAGCTGCAGTACCTATTGTTTGCAATAGTTATTTATATCACCCAATGCTTTCAACTGCAAATTGATTAATTTAATACATTTTTATTATATATATATATATATATATATATATATATATATATATATTATATATTATATATATTATATATATATATATTATATATATATATATATATATATATATATATATATATATATATATATATTGTGAAAGGATCAACCTCACTCGGGTTCGTTGCCCCTTTAAGAATGTGACCCAGACACGAGAAATTGATTTTTTTTCCAGCGCTCACGCGCTATTTTTTTAATAATCACAAAAGTAAATAAAACAAAGTACACAAAATAAACACCTAGCTCTTCTGAGCATTAACTACACACGCAGGAACCTAACTATTACAGGACGGCTAAGCCGTTTCCCTGTTCCAACAAAACTCAACCACACAGGTTTGCACTGTACCTTTTCTCGGGACTGCCAGGAAGCAGAGCACTCCTTTCTGCCTCCTTCCATTCAGCAGCCCTGAGCAGACTGCCTGCTCTCTTTTTAAACCCCCGCACCTGGGCCTAATTTCCAATAACGCCCAGGTGCGGATAATAATTAACAATAAAACAATTAAACAATTAACAAAACAATAAAGCAACACAAAATCAAACCAGTGCATTTCTATAGCAGGGAGGTTTTAACCCCCTCCCTGCTGTTTCTCATAACCCGCTATTTTACAATATATATATATATATATATATACACACACACACACACACATACAAACAGTACCAGTCAAAAGTTTGAGTACACTTGCTGGAAACTAGGTTTTTTTCATATTTGACAATGTATTACTTCTGTAAATACTTGAAAATGAAAACACATGTTACAATATACAAAACAAAACATAAGGAGTATCAAAGCAATGTTCAAGAGAATTGAAAATTGTCTCTAAATCTTGGATTCCTCAAAATAGCCGCCCTTTGCCTTAATAACACGAGGCATTCGGTTAACAAGTTTCAGCAGGAAATCACCCGACACGTCTTCCCAGCTCTTCTGCAGCAATTCCCAGAGATGTAGGACACTCATGGGTAGCTTTGCTTTGACTCTTCTGTCCAGTTCGTCCCATACAAGTTCTATGGGATTGAGTTCTGGAGACTGGGCAGGCCAGGTCATTAGATTGAGTTGTCCTTCACTTCCCTTCTTCGCCAGATAGTTCTTGCACAACTTTGAGGTGTGTTTCGGGTCATTATCTTGCTGAAGAATGAAGGACTGCCCACCTAGCAGTAATCCTGATGGAATGGCATGCCTCTGAAGTATGCTATGATAGCCATGCTGGTTGAGCTTGCCATGGACTTGGTAAAGATCACCAACTCTGTCACCAGCAAAGCAACCCCAGACCACGACACTGCCTCCTCCATGCTTGACAGTGGGAACCACACATGCACAACTCATGCGCTCACCCTCTCTGCGTCTTACAAATACTCGGCGGTTGGACCCAAATATTTCAAATTTTGACTCATCGGTCCATAAGACCGACTTCCACTCCTCAAACGTCCAGTTTCTGTGTTTTTTGGCCCAGGCAAGTCACTTCCTCTTATTCTGCACTCTTAACAATGGGTTCTTTGCAGCATTCTTCCAGTTAGGCCAGCTTCACGCAATCTCCTCTGAACAGTTGATGTTGAAACATCTGTACTTCTAGTAGCATTTAGCTGAGCTTGTATTTCAGGGGCAGTTAATCGCCGGTTTCGCAGACTTGTGACTCTAATGAACTTGTTCTCCGATTCTGAGGTCACCCTTGGTCTGCCTGACCTTGTTCGGTCCTCATGAGTGCCAGTTTCTTCAAATCGTTTGATGGTCTTGGCCACACCAGTTACAGACACTTGCAAAGTTCTTGCAATTTGTCTTAAAGATTGACCTTCATTTCTTTTTTCTTTGCTTAACTGAGCGTATTTTGCCATTTTCTGCTCTCTTACATCCAGGAATGACAAACTTGTGCCTATGCTACCTATATTTATAGTAATCATGGACCCTCACCTGTTAACAATAATTGGTGACAAAAGGTTAATTAGGTAACATGCTAGTTAACTCAGAGAACATCTAACAAAGACACTTTTATACGTAGGCCAGTGTTCTAACACCGTGTTATACACATTTCAGACTTTTAACTGACTTGGGCTTCAGACTGAAATCCCCTTGCTTTGGGGGACCATTTCATTGAAATTGACAAGATTTACATTTTCATTTAAAAATAAAATTTTTGAATGCAATTCACTTATGATTATCAGCTTATATAAGTACACGTATCATATAATGAAATATTAAGTGTTTATAGACAAGTTTATACAGTTAAAAGCATAGATAATCATGAAAAACCTGGTTTCAAGCAGGTGTACTCAAACTTTTGACTGGTACTAATTTATATATACAGTATATATACACACACACAAACACACACGTATGTATTTTAATAACATTTTACCTGACGTTGCAATATATTCATACAGTGTTACTCTGAGGTTGGATAAACAGCAGTTAAACCTACTGCTGGATGGACTGACTGACTGCAACATGAGTTAAATGAAGCCACTGCTGGCAGGTTGAAATTGAAAAACCCTTTTTGTCCCGTCTTTTTGAAGACTCACTTCCACATTTAAAACTCAATTAAAACCGGTTTAAACAGAACGTTGCCATTCACCATCAAGTGGACAGGAATTTGGTACGCTGCAATTACCCTAGGTTTTTTTCATCGTCTCTCCTGTCTCCATTCTCCCTGTCTACGGAATAAAAACACAGTAAATAGAGGCAGAAATGCTTTTTTCATTTTATTTTTTAAATGTAATCGCTGGCAACACTAGTAAACCTGATGCTTTATTCTAATCATACTGAATAGCTAATAAAATACATGTTTATTAGTACTACTGTCTTACGTACATAGTTTGCTTTCAACTACTGTCATCTTTTTTTTTTTTTTTAAGTATAAATTTGTCTTGTCAAACACACAGTTTGTGTTACAAGGTCCGTTGTATAAGTAAACAAACACAGAGAATGATTACTCATCTGTTAAATAGCATCTTATAAATAAAATAAATAAATAAAATAAAATAAAAAATAAATTACAGCTTAAATACATGAACTTTCTTTAGTTGCCTGCCATGGAAATCACGTGAACTGTTCGCATTACTAACCGTGTGAAAAAGCACGAAGCAGAACAACCTATTTATTAATAAAACATATTTTATTAAACATAAACAGCTAAATGTGAATATCAATATAATATAAAGTCGGGGTTCACAATTGCACGGGCTGCAGTTTCTCATAGGTATAGCTATGCAGAAGTGAAGGCCCGCACTGTCTCTCATGCCATGGTGCAGTTTCTCATAGGTATAGCTATGCAGAAGTGAAGGCCCGCACTGTCTCTCATGCCATGGTGCAGTTTCTCATAGGTATAGCTATGCAGAAGTGAAGGCCCGCACTGTCTCTCATGCCATGGTGCAGTTTCTCATAGGTATAGCTATGCAGAAGTGAAGGCCCGCACTGTCTCTCATGCCATGGTGCAGTTTCTCATAGGTATAGCTATGCAGAAGTGAAGGCCCGCACTGTCTCTCATGCCATGGTGCAGTTTCTCATAGGTATAGCTATGCAGAAGTGAAGGCCCGCACTGTCTCTCATGCCATGGTGCAGTTTCTCAGGTATCTGTCTTCCTCCAATTACTGTCAAGTCGGTCCCTTTCGCTTGTTTTGCAGCTTCGCCCGGTTCACTGCTTATTCCAGTTTCACGCGAGTTCAGGACCTCAATTAACACTTGATTTTCTTTCAATACTTTTGCATTTATCTGTTTAGTCCGTTTGGCATCGTTGTTGTTTTGTTATTTGGTCTACACGCACACACAGTAACTCAAATAACAGCCGCAACAGACTCGTCAGAAGGGACGCCTTGTTAACATTCACACAAAATACGATTTACTTTCAGAGTGGCGACTGCCAGTTTCAAACTATTTGTTTTTCCTTAAAGCAGGCACATCCTGCGAGGAAGCCTCGTAGTATTTGAAATGTATATTTATTGAAGACAGTAAATATTTCTAGTGTAAAAACTGACCTGCAGCAGCTGCATGAACCCAGCAGAGAATCCCGAGTACAGTCATCCGGATCATCTCCGATAGTCTTCACAAAGCAATGTATTTAAATACCATACTCGGTTATAAACAATGGATTTGTTTGTGACATGGATATTGAATGTTTGTCACAGAATTCTTCAACATATTTTGCCAACCATAACTAATCAAACTGCTTATCAGAAACTCTCTGTCTGGAATTTTGTGATTGGCTACACAAACGTGGTTCAGCCAATAGGAAGCGAGCGTCAGGAGTATCTGGGTAAAATAGTGTTTTTTAGGCGTCTCTGAAGTGAAACATTATTGTGTTGTAAAGAAAGCAAACATGCCTGTGTGTATGACAGCAGACGATTAAGTTTCACAACATCGGGGTTTCTATACGGTATGGAAAACCTGCATGGAGCACGATAGCAAAAGCCTGCAATCGTATGGAGGCTTGTGGTGGCAAGATAAGTGACGAGACCAAACTACTGTACAACTAAAATAATCACACTGTAACGATAACTAAATAAATAACTAAAAAACACTGATAATTGTAGCCGTTGATAAGAGCTTGAAAAAGTAGCACATTTGTGTAAATTATATTTTAGAGAAGGCAGTGTAAAAGTGTATAATTACATTTCTTAATATTAGTTTGTAATGTAACTATTAAAACGTTTGCACAATACATTTCAATTATATTAAAACACAAATACATTTCAATCACATGAAGATCTTTTTTAGTTAACTGATTTAGAACTGAAATGTTTGAACATAGCATAGAATTTGAAGATGCCCATGCGACCAGTACATAACCCTTATAATCTTACAGCTGCACATAATAACCCTTATAATCTTACAGCTGCACATAACATAATAACCCTTATAATCTTACAGCTGCACATAACATAATAACCCTTATAATCTTACAGCTGCACATAACATAATAACCCTTATAATCTTACAGCTGCACATAATAACCCTTATAATCTTACAGCTGCACATAACCCTTATAATCTTACAGCTGCACATAACATAATAACCCTTATAATCTTACAGCTGCACATAACCATTATAATCTTACAGCTGCACATAACCCTTATAATCTTACAGCTGCACATAACATAATAACCCTTATAATCTTACAGCTGTACCTCCCTGACCACCTTCCAGCAACCTCCTCAAGATTCACCTCTTCAGACAGCACCTGTAGAACTCTTTTTTTTCCCTCTGGACACTTATCACTCTTCCTTAAATGCGCTTTACTTGCTCTTATCTGCCCCCTATTTTTTACATTTATCCTGTACTTTAGAGTACTGTAATCTGTCAAGTGTTATTTAATCTGTAGTATTTTGTATTTAATTATATCCTGATGTAACTATCACTGACACTGTTATCTGCTCCGTTATTGAATCGTATTTTGTCATACTTGTACTTGCTAGAGCTAAAGTCATTGTGTTGATCTTGCTCTTAATTGTATTATTACTTGTACTGTGATTTTTGAAATGCATTTTTGTTTATGACTGTAAGTCGCCCTGGATAAGGGCGTCTGCTAAGAAATAAATAATAATAATTATAATAATCTTACAGCTGTACATAATAACCCTTATAATCTTACAGCTGCACATAACATAATAACCCTTATAATCTTACAGCTGTACATAATAAACCTTATTAAATGTTTTGATTAATTCAGTAAATGATTGCAAAATGCAGCCGACAACTGCTACGCGTGCACATCACTTATTTTATATAGACACGAGGTAAAATACAATGCGCCAGGGGATACAGGTTTCTGAGGGGGTACTGAATTGGTTACAACACCGTTAAACTCACGATGTAACTCAGATAAAACTTCCACCAACGGGCCGTTCACATAAATTCCACTTGCCTCTGAATTAATCAAAATGCTTTGCAGCCACTCTAAAATGTACAAAACGGTATCATCACTGTTATTAATTTTTAGCCACAATAATATTTGTTGAGCATAGTTCTGTAGCTGGGTCGCTATGTCGGGCCTAGCAGCTTCAGCCATGTGAACCTAATAAAATAAAATACGTTTAAAAAAATTAAAAACGTAAGACTTAATACCGTTATTTAATGTGCAACATTTTACATACAAAACAGGTAAAACAATAAGACCCTTTTTAATTTCTACAGACGGCACAAGACAGCTACCATATTTCAGTTTTAAAAATCAAAGCCTCTCATTGGCTGAGCAGTTAACAGGTAACAAGGAGGAACACCGATCTCCCCGATGTGGAAGGGGTGAGAATGGGCAGGGCGGATGGGATTGATTGACAGCTTGCAAGTGCATTGCATCGAATGGATAAAGTGCACACCGAATGGATAAAGTGCACACCGAATGGATAAAGCTCATATTTAATGTTTGATGCTAGTTTAACATTCAACTGTTGCATTTAACATTCAATGGTAGTATTTAACATTCAATACTTGCATTTAATATTCAATCTTGAATTTAATATTTGATGTTAAAATGTAACATTTGATACATTAATTTAATGCTAGTATTTATTATTTGATGCTAAAATTCAATATTCGATACTTGCTTAAATTTAACGTTTCATGAATTGTTATTCATTATTAAATTTTTGTTATTTTCACCTCCCATATTTAGTTACTTTAAAATAAAGCACCTTCAAATATCAAAGAAAACACAAATGTGTTCATTAATAGTGTATATTAAATAACAATGGCAATAAATGCAATTTGTTTTTGGTTTCTTTTATATTTTAAGGTGCTTTATTTTAAACTTCACATTAATAATGGAAGGGAAGCACGGAAACATAATTGCAGCGTTCTTTAATTAAACACAAACTGAAATCCTTTCTTCTCAGTAATTAATTATGTATTGCATACACAACTGAATTAAGATGAACAGTATTTACTTGCGTAGCCTACTGTATGTACTGTACTTTTTTTACTAAAACTAAAATACACACAGACTCAAACAGTTGTCTGCAATATTCTTAAATAAAGCACCGAGAGCACAGGGAAGCATGGTTAGGGTACAGGTCAGTACAAACATGGTAAACTGCAGAATTACCGTGCAAATTCACCATGGTGTGACGGGGGGGCAACTTAGTTACTATTACAACAGTAAGATTCGACCACGCCACATCAAATTTACCAGGAGCCCCGATATTGCTAAGGGGGCTAAAACCAATTCTAAAATGTTTTTCCAATATTATAACAGCAAGGGAACATTCAAAGAGGAGGTTAAATGTCTAAGAGACACAAATGGCAAAATCATAGATGAAGAAAAAAAAAAGCAAATATATTAAATGATTACTTTTCACAGGTTTTTACAAAGGAGGACACGGACAACATGCCTGACATGTCGACCTGTTCCTATCCAATTTTAAATAACTTTAGCATAACAGAGGCAGAAGTGTTAAAGGGACTAGGAGCTCTTAAAATAAACAAATCCCCTGGACCGGATGAGATCCTCCCAATAGTACTCAAAGAAATGAAAGAAGTTATTTACAAACCGCTAACCAAGATCATGCAACAGTCTCTTGACACAGGGGTTGTACCAACAGACTGGAAAATAGCAAACGTAATACCGATCCACAAAAAGGGAGACAAAACCAAACCAGGTAACTACAGACCAATAAGCCTGACTTCTATTATATGTAAACTTATGGAAACTATAATAAGATCCAAAATGGAAAATTACCTATATGGTAACAATATCCTGGGAGACAGTCAGCATGGTTTTAGGAAAGGGAGATCGTGTCTAACTAAACTACTTGACTTTGAGGATGCAACATTGAAAATTGATAATTGCAAAGCATACGACATGATTTATTTAGATTTTCAGAAAGCTTTTGACAAAGTCCCGCATAAAAGATTAATTCTCAAACTGAATGCAGTAGGAATTCAAGGAAATGCATGCACATGGATTAGGGAGTGGTTAACAGTTAGAAAACAGAAAGTACTGATTAGAGGAGAAACCTCAAAATGGAGCAAAGTAGCCAGTGGTGTACCACAGGGATCAGTATTAGGTCCTCTGCTATTCCTAATCTACATTAATGATTTAGATTCTGGTATAGTAAGCAAACTTGTTAAATATGCAGACGACACAAAAATAGGAGGAGTGGCAAACACTGTTGCAGCAGCAAAGGTCATTCAAAATGATCTAGACAGCATTCAGAACTGGGCAGACACATGGCAAATGAAATTTAATAGAGAAAAGTGTAAAGTATTGCATGCAGGAAATAAAAATGTGCATTATAAATATCATATGGGAGATACTGAAATTGAAGAAGGGAACTATGAAAAAGACCTAGGACTTTATGTTGACTCAGAAATGTCTTCATCTAGACAATGTGGGGAAGCTATAAAAAAGGCCAACAAGATGCTCGGATATATTGTGAGAAGTGCTGAATTTAAATCAAGGGAAGTAATGTTAAAACTTTACAATGCATTAGTAAGACCTCACCTAGAATATTGTGTTCAGTTCTGGTCACCTCATTACAAAAAGGATATTGCTGCTCTAGAAAGAGTGCAAAGAAGAGCAACCAGAATTATCACGGCTTTAAAAGGCATGTCGTATGCAGACAGGCTAAAAGAATTGAATCTATTCAGTCATGAACAAAGAAGACTACGTGGCGATCTGATTCAAGCATTCAAAATCCTAAAAGGTATAGACAATGTCAACCCAGGGGACTTCTTTGACCTGAAAAAAGAAACAAGGACCAGGGGTCACAAATGGAGATTAGATAAAGGGGCATTCAGAACAGAAAATAGGAGGCACTTTTTTACACAGAGAATTGTGAGGGTCTGGAACCAACTCCCCAGTAATGTTGTTGAAGCTGACACCCTGGGATCCTTCAAGAAGCTGCTTGATGAGATTCTGGGATCAATAAGCTACTAACAACCAAACGAGCAAGATGGGCTGAATGGCCTCCTCTCGTTTGGAAACTTTCTTATGTTCTTAACTCCCAGAAGGTTATGGTTAGGTTCCCCACTCAAATCCCTTCAATTAAATGAACACCGAGGAGGCAGGTATTAAAGTACAAAAATGGATTTTATTAACAAAAATATCTAAAAGATTTAGGACAAAATACAATGATTGTTGTAGCCAGGCCCTGGTAGTACCGCTTACGTCCACTAGAAAGAGAGGTCGTAAATCCTAGCAAGAAAGCACACACACAAAGAGTAATACAATGCTACAAATCAAATGGTCCCGGCGCCCTTGACAGCAGGAGCACCCGGGAATCCTACATAAAAAAAGAAACAAAACCACACAAAATCTAAACCAATCAAAATCTCAGTGCACCAACACAACAGAACAAACACAAATAATCAATACTATTGTACTCTTATCGTAAAGAAAACAACAAAATCAAATCACACACGATGGTGATCCCGGGAGCCAAAGAAAATAGCAAAAATATTGATTATTTGCATGGATGTTAGATAGCAGCTGATAATTAACTGCCAAAAAAGGCACTACCTGCCCAGCATACACACAAAACAACCAAGACAGAAAAAAATAAAAAGGACACTGTTTCCCTAAACCACTCAACTATCGTGCCGACTTCTACTGTTATTAACACAAGCTCAAATCCTTCAGAACAACACGGGGAAACTAAATATAAATCAATAATAAACTAGAAATAAACAAAATGACACACACCAAAAACAATCACAATAGCAAAGAAACGGTGTAAAACAAACGGTGATTGACACTAAAAAAACTACAAAAAGAAAATGAGTATCAACCACTTACAATGAAAATAAAACAAAATATCAATTTAAAACAAAACATTACCACCAGGCAGACACGGCTATATAAGGCACAACATTCCACGTCTGTCCTGTTCAGTAACTATAAACAAACAAACAAAAAATTAATAATTAAAAACAATGTTCACAAGGCTAAACTCCCACCGGGAAGGGAACTAAAAAGCAAAATTAGCTTACCCTTTCCAAGTAGTCGTAGTAACAACAGGGGAAACACACGTCCAGTTACGGCTGAATCCAAACAAACGCACGGACCCAAAAGAAAAGCTTGTCCACACAGCTGCAGTGAGTGGCTTTTACTTAGTCCAAGATTGTTCATTGACTAGCCGTAATTATCACTCAATTACCTACAGGTGTGCAGAATTCTAGTCCCACCCGCTACAATGGTAGCAGTGTGGAGTAGTGGTTAGGGCTCTGGACTCTTGACCAGATGGTCATGGGTTCAATCCCAGGTGGGGGACACTGCTGCTGTACCCTTAAGCAAGGTACCTTACCTAGATTGCTCCAGTAAAACCCAACTGTATAAATGGGTAATTGTATGTAAAAATAATGTGATATCTTGTAAGGTATCAGGGCGTCTGCTAAGAAATAAATAATAATAATATATAGAAACACGCTCAGTTTTATCAATGCTTTCTGTTTCTGGGGACCCTTTCTTTTAGATCTATTTGGTTTGTTTTCACTGTGTCAGGGTCTGCTCTTCGTTTAACACGTCGCATTCAGTTTGTCCTGTTAGTTTTTTATTTTCTGCTGCTTTCTTTTTTGTAATCCTGCCATTTTTTTTACCTATTAAAGAACTGCTTCATTGACACTTCAATACAAAAAGCGGGCATTCCAGGTTTCCCAGGTTGCTTAGAACACATCAATGTGATCTGGCAACAAATTCAATCACCTAAAAAGGAGAGGAAGGAGCTCCATGTGACATTCCTGGATTTGGCTAATGCATATGGTTCAGTGCCACATGAACTTCTTTGGGCAACATTTAATTTTTTCAGTGTACCGATGACAATAACAAATTTAGTGAAAGCCTACTTTGGAGATTTGCAATTCAGTTTTTCAACTTCAGAATTCAGCACTACATGGCAACGCCTAGAGGTTGGAATAATGGCAGAATAATGGCACCATTTCTCCACTGGCTTTTACCATGGCAATGGAAGTAATCATTAGGGCATCAAAATGGGTAGTAGGAGGAGAGCGCTTGGCTTCTGGAATGCGACTACCACCAATTCGAGCATACATGGATGACATGACAACCATGACTACAACAGTAGCCTGCACTAATTGGCTACTGGGCAAATTAACCAATAACATTGAATGGGCACGAATGCAATTCAAGCCCACTAAATCAAGGAGCTTCTCTATAATTAAAGGTAAAGTAGTAGATAAAACATTCCTCATTAACCAACAGTGTCTGAGAAGCCAGTGAAGAGTCTTGGGAGATGGTACGACGGGGATCTAAAGGACACAGTAAGTGTGGGAGAAGTTAGACAACAAGCAGTGGAAGGGTTGAAGAGCATAGACAGCAGTGCTTTACCAGGCAAATTAAAACTCTGCTGCTTTCAGTTTGGTCTACTGCCAAGGTTGCTGTGGCCACTAACTGTGTACGAGGTTTCTTTGACAACAGTAGAGAAGCTGGAAGCTTTAATCAGTTCACACATCAGGAATTGGTTGGGAGTTCCACGCTGCCTCAGCAGTGTGGGACTTTATGGTAAAGGAATACTGCAGCTACCTGTCTCCGCTCTAACCGAGGAGTTTAAGTGCGCCAAGGTCCGACTGGAAATGACATTAGTAGAGTCACGCGACAAATGCGTAAGGGAGGCAGCACCTGTGTTGAAAACTGGAAGTGGGTGGCAAAGAAAGCTGTGGAGAATGCAAAGACTGCCCTTCGAATTGGTGATATCATGGGTCAAGTTCAGCATGGAAGAGGGGGTCTTGGTCTCAGTTCCGCTCCTCCTACATGGCACAAGGCAGCCCAAGCTCAACGGAGGAAGATGGTAGTCAACGAGGTGCAAAAGCAGGAGGAGAGGATGAGGTGCATAAAGGCCATTTCCCAGGCCAAGCAGGGAGAATGGATGAGATGGGAGAGTGTGGAACAACGCAAGATTGGCTGGCAAGACCTATGGACAATGGAACAGAGCAGGATCAGTTTCCTCATCAGGTCAACATATGATGTTCTCCCATCACCACAGAACCTAAACCTCTGGGTAGGAGAGGATCCCTCATGTCCTTTGTGTTCATCAGCTGCAACATTAAGGCACATTTTGACAGGATGTAAGGTGGCTCTTAGCCAAGGTCGGTTTACTTGGCGCCATGACCAGGTGCTGCGATGTTTGGCCTTAGAATTGGAAGACAAGCGTAACATGACCAATAAGTTGTCACCTGTTCCATCAAAACATTACACACAAAAGACAACATTCCTCCGCCCAGGAGAGCAACCACCAAGAAAAGGTGTTAAAACCAATCCTCGCCCAGGACAACTGGAAGCTGCTAGAGACTGGAAAATGCTGGCAGATGTTGGTCAACGGCTTATTTTTCCACCTGAGATTACCACCACTAACCTTCAACCAGATATTTTCTTGTGGTCTGGATCAGCACGTCTTGTTCACCTGGTAAAGTTAACAGTGCCATGGGAGGATACTGTAGATGAGGTGTATGAGAGGAAGAAACTGCTCAACTAGCCACTGAAGTGGAACAGCGAGGATAGAGAGTCCGGGTTTACCCAGTGGAGGTGGGTTGTCGAGGATTTGTGGCACACTCTACAACCCGGTTTCTCAGAAACGTCGGATTCAGTGGCCAAGAGTTGCGTCGCACAGTGGAGAACTTATCTGAAGCAGCAGAGAGGAGCAGCAACTGGCTGTGATTGAGACGGAAAGATTCTGGCTGGGGATCTCAAGCACAATAGAAAGAAAGAAACGCTGATGTACAGGTAAGTAAGCTGAGCTGAGTTGAGTGGGGAACGGAAGGGGGTGATTCTGGGATGCCAGAATCACAGTCGAGCCCTCTTGAGGTGTCGTGGACTAGTCGACGAAACACCGAGGCTGGAAGGTGCCCACTTGAAGACCCCAGAGATGTACCCTACTTAGCTCAATCCAGACGGTTGTCATGCTGATGCGCTGGGGAGGCCGCACTGTGGTTGATCCCCGGAGCCAGCATCGCAGCCGTGTGTGCTGATGCGCCAGGGAGGCAAAATAAGCTGATCCCTGGAGCCAGCATTATTATTATTATTATTTGTTTATTTAGCAGACGCCTTTATCCAAGGCGACTTATAGAGACTAGGGTGTGTGAACTATGCATCAGCTGCAGAGTCACTTACAACTACGTCTCACTCGAAAGACGGAGCACAAGGAGGTTAAGTGACTTGCTCAGGGTCACACAGTGAGTCAGTGGCTGAGGTGGGATTTGAACCGGGGACGTCCTGGTTACAAGCCCTTTTCTTTAACCACTGGACCACACAGCCTCCATTACACTTCAGCCATCAACACCAGACAGAAGGATATCTACATCATCATATGGAAGGAAACGCAAATGGATGGAGACACAGATGGATCACATTAGTTTACTGTAAAGCTGCGTCTTAGTTGGTGCTTATCTTGGCGAGAGCCGAGTTCAAATCAGCATGAAGTTTTAACATCTACTCTCGTGTAATGGAAATAATTTTTTAATGTCAAGTGTCTGTCGTTTACAGTGTTCCAGTGAATTTATTTTGTTAGTTATTTCTTTACATGTTTTGTTTCGTAATGTTTTTTGGCCCTAACAGATAAATGTCGTCTTTGTGGAAATGTGTTTTCCTTTTCTTTTTGTCCTGTGCCATGTTTGCATCAAGGTCAGAGTCTGCAGAAGCCAAAGCTCCATCCTATTATATTTGCCTACTACTTCTTTCTGTTCACGATACTTATCTTTGCCAGAAGGAAGTTCTAAATCTTGACTTTCGGCGTTGCAAATCTATTTATAATGAGATGCAAATTCCGATCTCTCCTGTATAATGAGCAGTGATTTATGCTGTTTGTAAACTTGCGGTGATATTACTGCAGTTGTTCATGAAAAAGAGCTGTTTAGTACATCACACGTAAAAATGCTATGAAGGACGGAGGCTACGAATTTGCAGTATTTATGAACACGTAAATACTGCAAAAGATTAGCACCCAGTTATTTCCAAGAGCTGCTGATCCCATCCATTCCTAAGCGGAATGTCAGCTCTCAGGATGCAGGGCTCGTGGTTATTCCAAAGGTAGATACTAATAGTGTGGGAGGAAGGGACTTTTCTTATGAGGCTCCTACATCATGGAATGCTCTGCCTTTTTTAGTCAGAGAAGCACGGAGTCTTGCTGTTTTTAAGACAAGATTGAGACTTATTTATATACACAGGCCGTTTTATTATAGTCTTTATTATTACTGTTTTTTTTAATATGATTGGAAATGTATTTACTTTTATTTGAAACAGTCTTTTTATGATCTTTTTTTATGCTATTTTAATGTTTTTTTATGCTGTGTGTATTATGTTTTTTTGTAAAGCACCGTGGGGTCTATGACGTAAGGTGCTATATAAATGAAATAAATAAAATCAAATAAATAATAGTATTACATTGAGGCCATCAAGTGGACTCAATCTGGTACAGTGTAATTGACCCCTTGAGTCTGCCGTTTGTTCTCAGTTTGTTTAGAAGTCTGACAGGATGGTGACGTCACTGTAATCGATGACAGGCCACGGCAGTGACATCACAGTCTGATTCCACACACTCACATGGCAGTGGTAAGACTGTAAGCTTCACCAAGCTCTGTCTCCATATATAATAGGACTGTTAACTCTGAGACTTCTAACATAATGTATAGGACTGTAGACAGCTACTACTGATGATGATAATAATAATAATAATAATAATAATAATAATAATAATAATAATAATAATAATAATAATATAAAACCTCAACCAATATTTATTTAGAAAAATCATACATCTAAAAAAATCCACAAATCTGATGTTGAAAAATCAAACGACAAAACTGTCAGGTGGCAGTGCAGCACACACCATTATTGACATGCAAATACTAGAATTGAGGCTGCTGGTATTAATGATACAGGGGCCCTGGGGGGCTCTATTAATGATACAGGGGTTCTGGGGGTCTCTATTAATGATACAGGGGTCACAAAGGCTCTATTAATGATACAGGGGTCCTGGGGGGCTCTGTTAATGAAACAGGGGTCACAAAGGCTCTATTAATGATACAGGGGTCCTGGGGGGGCTCTGTTAATGATACAGGGGTCACAAAGGCTCTATTAATGATACAGGGGCCCTGGGGGGGCTCTATTAATGATACAGGGGTCACAAAGGCTCTATTAATGATACAGGGGTCACAAAGGCTCTATTAATGATACAGGGGCCCTGGGGGGGGGGGGGGGCTCTATTAATGATACAGGGGACCTGGGGGCTCTATAAATGATACAGGGGTCCTGGGGGATCTATTAATGATACAGTGGTCGTGGGGGCTCCATTAATGATACAGGGGTCCTGGGGGCTCTATTAATGATACAGGGGATCTGGGGGTCTCTATTAATGATACAGGGGTCCTGGGGGCCTCTATTAATGATACAGGGGTCCTGGGGGCTCTGTTAATGATACAGTGGTCCTGGGGGGCTCTATTAATGATACAGGGGTCCTGTGGGCTCTGTTAATGATACAGGGGTCCTGAGGGGGGGCTCTATTAATGATACAGGGGTCCTGGGGGGCTCTGTTAATGATACAGGGGTCACAAAGGCTCTATTAATGATACAGGGGTCCTGGGGGGCTCTATTAATGATACAGGGGTCACAAAGGCTCTATTAATGATACAGGGGTCACAAAGCCTCTATTAATGATACAGGGGCCCTGGGGGGGGGCTCTATTAATGATACAGGGGTCCTGGGGGGGCTCTATTAATGATACAGGGGTCCTGGGGGGCTCTGTTAATGAAACAGGGGTCACAAAGGCTCTATTAATGATACAGGGGTCCTGGGGGGCTCTGTTGATGATACAGGGGTCACAAAGGCTCTATTAATGATACAGGGGCCCTGGGGGGCTCTATTAATGATACAGGGGTCACAAAGGCTCTATTAATGATACAGGGGTCACAAAGGCTCTATTAATGATACAGGGGCCCTGGGGGGGGCTCTATTAATGATACAGGGGTCCTGGGGGGCTCTATTAATGATACAGGGGTCCTGGGGGGGCTCTGTTAATGATACAGGGGTCCTGGGAGGCTCTATTAATGATAGAGGGGTCACAAAGGCTCTATTAATGATACAGGGGCCCTGGAGGGGGGGGCTCTATTAATGATACAGGGGTCCTGGGGGGGCTCTATTAATGATACAGTGGTCCTGGGGGGCTCTATTAATGATACAGGGGTCCTGGGGGGCTCTATTAATGATACAGGGGTCCTGAGGGGGGGCTCTATTAATGATACAGGGGTCCTTGGGGCTCTATTAATGATACAGGGGTCCTGGGGGCTCTATTAATGATACAGGGGTCCTGGGGGCTCTATTAATGATACAGGGGTCACAAAGGCTCTATTAATGATACAGGGGCCCTGGGGGGGGCTCTATTAATGATACAGGGGTCCTGGGGGGCTCTATTAATGATACAGGGGTCCTGGGGGGGCTCTGTTAATGATACAGGGGTCCTGGGAGGCTCTATTAATGATAGAGGGGTCACAAAGGCTCTATTAATGATACAGGGGCCCTGGAGGGGGGGGCTCTATTAATGATACAGGGGTCCTGGGGGGGCTCTATTAATGATACAGTGGTCCTGGGGGGCTCTATTAATGATACAGGGGTCCTGGGGGGCTCTATTAATGATACAGGGGTCCTGAGGGGGGGCTCTATTAATGATACAGGGGTCCTTGGGGCTCTATTAATGATACAGGGGTCCTGGGGGCTCTATTAATGATACAGGGGTCCTGGGGGCTCTATTAATGATACAGGGGTCACAAAGGCTCTGTTAATGATACAGGTGCTCTGGCAGCTTTTTTAAGCTTACAGGGGGTGTGTTCATGGACAGGTATTTACTTTTATGCATACCCCTGTAGCATGATCAAAGCTGAGGGGATAATGGTCGTTGGATTCACTCCAGACAGCTGGCCATGGTAACAGACTAATCCAGAATTCCACTCAAATCACAGTGTGGTGTTCAGCTCAAAAGATGGACAATTTGCAGCTTCCGGTCACTGCAAATTCTGTGTGGTTTGCTGCTGCTACCGCTCAGTCTTTCCATCTGTCATTTTCACCAGCGAGTTCAGATTTATCATCAGATATTATAATGACCTCTTTTATACGAGATGTCTTCAAGAGCTTCCGACGTTAACAATAAACGATGTGCACAGCATTGCAAAAGCCTCGTGCAAAGATCCATCAAGCAAGTTAGAAAAGGGGTTCAAGCTGTATCTCCAGCTACCTCTGTGACTATGAAGCGGAGTTATTACATTTGTCAATGTATTTATTTATTTAATTCAACATTGCTCAACTGAATTGTAAACTGTTTCAGTTAGCATGTGTTACTTCTTGTCTGCCGTGGTGCATAATGTGTTTATAACTAAGTTGACAATCTGCAGGCCATTGAACACTCTCCCACAGGCGAGCAAAGACTCTGAAAATGTGGACATTTTTTAAAAACGTTTAAAAACATTTTTTGTCCGTAACGTGTGTATTTTTATTATTTCTATATTTGTCATTTTAATATTTTTTGAGAAAAAATGATATTCCTCATATTTTAAGTTGGGGTTTTCCATTTTGAAGCGACTGAAGGGGTGAAAGGGGAGGAGTCGTCTACACGCTAGCCTTGTTCAATACCAATTAGCAATGACCAGTTTGTGTTTCTTTCTTTAAACAGTATATGCTGCACAAAAAAAAAAAAAAATCAAACTGAAGAGCAGCAGTAGTAATTACAGAGTATTAGACTTAAGGATTGAAAACATAAATAAATATAAATAAAAAAATCAGTTATATCGGTCTAAGAGAAAGCCACTGAACGGCACAGCTGCAGAATGATCATAGTTAGTAACAGTGCTATCAGGATTACATTCTCATCCTCACTGTCACATTGAAGATCTTGTAAAACATTAAAAACAAAAGTGTTTTCAGTCATTGAGAAAACCAGAACTTTTGTGTTCTCACTGACGACTTCCATTTTCAAACCGTTTTAGGTCGTTCGAAAACTAAAGAAAGAATTGCCGCTCTGAAGCATTCGGAAGAGATTTCTCAGACCCTCAGAGCTTCAGATTGAGTTTACAAATGAGTGTGGTGTTGTGTTTTATATTGTAAAGATTATTATTATTATTATTATTATTATTATTATTATTATTATTATCTTTTAATAGTCTAGACATGCTTATATCTGGGATGTTGGTGGTTTTGAGTTACTTCAAGCCTAGATGTTATAAACTGGTTATGTTATCAGCACTAGTTAGTGCTTCACAAATGCTAGACTTGAACATGATGACTTGATTTTTATTGAAAGGTTGTTTTCAGTTAAAACAGCAGATCTTCAATTCAGAATTACTTTATTAAATCAGAGACGTGCACGTGTGGCTGAAGCCACCGACATTTAAGAAAGGGCGGGAGTAGGAGGAGACACAAAAGCAGAGAGGTTACAAAAATATAAAATGCTTTATTTACTTTGAACACACGAGTCCAGTTTATTATGAAGATTGAACAGAGGTTTACTAAAGACTAAACAGTAGGAGGAGACACAAAAGCAGAGAGGTTACAAAAATATAAAATGCTTTATTTACTTTGAGCACGAGTCCAGTTTATTATGAAGATTGAACAGAGGTTTACTGAAGACTAAACATCTCCACTCACTTCTACTATGAATGAAACAATGAATCACACAGCAAGCAATACACAATGCAGCAAAAGAAACATGGCAAGAGAAAGACAACAGCGGCCTCCTGTGAAGATACAAACAAGCAATATTAAACTACATATCAAATAACCACAAGTGCTCATAGCAAACAAACACATGCAGTAGACCTCAGAGTTATATACATATCAAATATACACACTACAAGAGTGTTCAAAGCAAACAAACACATACATGCAAGTCTACTCAAGTACTGCATTCAATTTATAAAGTTAGATATTGTGCAAACTGTTTTATTAGAGCCCAGATGAGATTTATTCAAGGGTGCGTAAGGAAACCAATGTAGACCACTGGCTACTATCATGAATTGCTCTATAGAAACATGTAGACCACTGGCTACTATCATGAATAGCTCTATAGAAACATGTAGACCACTGGCTACTGTCATGAATAGCTCTATAGAAACATGTAGACCACTGACTACTGTCATGAATAGCTATATAGAAACATGATGTCCCTGAAGATGGGAAGCTTGCAAAAAAGATTGCAGCTGAAAAACTATTGCAGCAGGTTATGAACAGGATACAAAGATTTGAACCAAGAAAATGAAGCAGGCAATGATCTAATGTGAAAAAAGATCGTCTGTGTTCCCCTTGGATTCTTAACTGTTTCCAAGAATTGAAGACAAACTTTGAATTGAAAAAGCAAGTTTTACTGTTCTTATCTAAAAAGAAAAAGGGAGTATATTTGAACATAAGGAAGAATTAATTGACAGAGCAGGTGTATACCAAATAACACCTCTCTTTATAAGCTTGTATCTTAATCACTAATGAAAAATGTGTTGCACATAAAATGTGTTAACAGAGGCGTAATGCTGGTCCGTCCCTTGCAGAGCTGTTCTGTGAATCTGCCTGACTGAGGCGCTGAATCCTAGAAAACCTGAACTAATAATCATTTGGTAAGCATTATGTTTAGCTTTTGTCTCTCATATACTGTGTGTTTGATTGGAATAGGATCTTTATTATACTTAGTTATTGAGAGTTGGTATATTGGCTGCTTTAGGACATACTTGTAACCATTTTTCTATATAAAATGTATGCTGTTAGTTTGTAAAGACACTGGAATGACCAGACTGTCTATGAGCTAGGATCTGATGTGGCCTGTAGCTGCCTGATCCAGTTATCAAGCGTTTAATAAACTGAAGGAGTACCTATATATACTCTGATTCGTTAAAGCAAAAATGCTGTCTTAAAAGACAGATGTTTCAGCTCAGCTGAATGCAGGGGCTCAAAGGGCAGCTTCATGAGGTCATTAAGCACTACCTTCAGCCTCCACGGAGGAACATTGCCCTTAAGGGGAGGGTGCAGCCTCTGTGCCCCTTTCAAACATTGACCCGCCAGGAAGTGAGCTCCTGGGGAGACCGAGTTAATTTTAACATGGCAAGCTGAAATAGCCTATCATCAAACAGGTCCTGCAAAAAATTGCAGCATAACTGCCATGGGACAGGTCGTGGGGTCAAACCCTTAAGCAAGCACCACGTCTGAAAAACGCCCCACTGGTACCCACACTGGGAACGCATGGACGCTGCTCTGGCATTCTGCAGGGTGTCAGTAACCCTGCTGGAAAACCCCAGACGGATCAATGTTGCCATTCAGAGACCAGAGCTGCAGGCTCGATGGGTTGGGATGCCTGTCCCCCGCGCCTGGCTGAGCAGGTCACGACGTTCAGGCAGGCTCCACAGCTGGCTGCTCCGGAGCTGCATCAGAGCTGAAAACCACACAGTCTCCTGGGCCAGTAAGGAGCTACTAATAGCACCCTGGCCCAGTCCTGTCTGATTTTCTCCAGACACAGTGGGAGCATGGGAGCAGTGGGGCGGCATACAGCAGCTGACTCGGCCACTGGTGTGTCAAGACGTCTATCGCTAGTGGGTCCCCGGCTCCTGTTATAGAGAATTAGCAGGGACAATGCCAAATGAGGCTCACCACCTCCGGGTGAAGCCTCCATTCGGAGGTACTGGGAACAGCAACAGCTTGCGGGCTACTCGAGGGAGACTGGGGGACCTGAGGCCACCCTGGTGGTTTATATAAGCCACCGCGGTAGTGTTGTCCGTCCGGACAAGCACATGTCTCCCTTGAACCTCCTGTAAAAATAAATAAATAAATAAAAGGCTAGTTAACTGCCTGCAGTTCCAAACCATTACGTGCTGGCTGGACGCGTTCATGGTGACGGCCTCCCTTTTGGTGACACTGCCAAACGCTACGCTGAGGCGCAGATGGGCAGGCTGTTTGCACCAAGAGAATGCCTGTAGACAGTGTGGCGGAGTGTCCCGCCCCTATGTATTATTATTTGTATTTTTGTTTGCGGCGCGGGTAAAAGCGCCGCGTCTTTTATTATATATTTAAAAACCCTGTGAGGATACATGGCTGATCAGCTACTGATTATTTAACTAGCTGACAGTCATGCATCCTTACCAAACGCGTGCAGACTCTGGCCGAGGGATAATAAGATCATTAACAACTAGTTAATCCCTCGGCCAGAATATATAAACCTGCAGCTCTCTGCACTCGGGGTGGAGTGTACAGAGGAGAGTACGGGGAGCGGAGAGAGCGAGCAACATCTAAAAACAATTGCTAAAACGTGCTGGAGTATCCAGCACGACACTTACTTGTTTGTTTGTTTATTCGTTTGGCCCTCGCGCCTTTTTGTTTTGTTGTTTGTTTAAGTATTTTATTTTTGTTTTGTTTATTAATAAATTATTATTATTATTATTTATTTCTTAGCAGACGCCCTTATCCAGGGCGACTTACAATCGCAAGCAAATACAAATACGCTGAGTGCAATGGCATTCAGCTTCACCCGCCCATCCACTGTTTTGGTGTCAGTTACTTCCTGGTCCGTGACGTCATCCACCTCACCACTGCGAGCCAGACTGCCACAACAGTGATGAACACTGTCAATGGGCAGTCACGGTTCAATGCAGGCTGAAAAAGCCCTGCTATTGGACCAGGCTTGCACAGGTCGCATGCGCAGGAGACCCAAAGGTAGGGTCTGAGAAGCTGCTGCCCTCAAGCCCAGAAGTTCTGGACCGTCATACCATGAGTGCTCTGCTGAGCTGAATACGGAAATAGGCACCGTGGTGAACCAATCGTCTGGCCTGAACGACTGCAACAGCTGTTGCATCGTCAACATTTTGAACCTCCTTCAGCTCAGAAGAGGTTGACCTGTCTGATGTCCAGATTTGGTCTGAGGCCACCATCCCGCTTGGGCATGGAGTAGAACCCGTCCTCCAACTGCAGGTAGTAGAACCCGTCCTCCAACTGCAGGGAGTGGAACCCGTCCTCCAACTGCAGGGAGTAGAACCCGTCCTCCAACTGCAGGGAGTGGAACCCGTCCTCCAACTGCAGGGAGTAGAACCCGTCCTCCAACTGCAGGGAGTGGAACCCGTCCTCCAACTGCAGGGAGTAGAACCCGTCCTCCAACTGCAGGGAGTGGAACCCGTCCTCCAACTGCAAGGAGTAGAACCCGTCCTCCAACTGCAGGGAGTAGAACCCGTCCTCCAACTGCAGGGAGTAGAACCCGTCCTCCAACTGCAGGGTGTAGAACCCGTCCTCCAACTGCAGGCAGTAGAACCCGTCCTCCAACTGCAGGGTGTAGAACCCGTCCTCCAACTGCAGGCAGTAGAACCCGTCCTCCAACTGCAGGGAGTAGAACCCGTCCTGCAACTGCAGGGAGTAGAACCCGTCCTCCAACTGCAGGGAGTAGAACCCGTCCTCCAACTGCAGGGAGTGGAACCCGTTCTCCAACTGCAGGGAGTGGAACCCGTCCTCCAACTGCAGGGAGTAGAACCTGTCCTCCAACTGCAGGGAGTGGAACCCGTTCTCCAACTGCAGGGAGTGGAACCCGTCCTCCAACTGCAGGGAGTGGAACCCGTTCTCCAACTGCAGGGAGTAGAACCCGTCCTCCAACTGCAGGGGGTGTACCATATGAGCAGCCTGTTTTTGTAAGTCGATGTGCATAAAGGTAATAAAAAAAAAGATTTGAAATGATTTTGTATTTTACTCATTTTATTTTCCTGATCAGCCTATGGAAGGAAGTCCAAGGAGGATGGGGTTTACAACCACATAATGTAAAACAAAACAAGACAATAACAATCAAGCAAAGCAAACATGCCAAATGTCTGTTCTGATCGATGTGTTCTTCAACCATTGCGTTAATGTGAAGTGGTGATTTTAGAGGTGCCCTGCCGTCAGGTGCGAGTGGTGTGGGGAACAAAGTGACAGTCCAGACAGTATTACTCCCAAACGATCTGTGTTTCATTCAATAACAAACAAAAGAAGCCGCCCCTCTACCAACAGTGGTATCGGGGGGACACGGCGGGCTTGCAGACCCAAACAAATAAAAATAATAATAATAAAGGACTCTATCCGTCCCACGTCCTCCATGCACGAAAGTGTGCGTGCTCAACCCCGGGGATCGTGGTGCGTGTGTGTGTTGTGCCGTGAAAGGAAGTACTCAGAGATTAATGCTGGCTCTGAAGTGACAGCTCCTGGACGCTCACTCCTCTTATAAAACACAAAAACAACTCATAACAAAACAACAAACAGTCCCGGCTCCGGCCGTGTGTTACGCTTCAGTGCAAGGGGCTGTACTCCCGTAGCTGCGTCCTCTTTGTACTGCCCAACTCCTCCCTGCAATCAGCCCGGAGCCCCGGTGTAACCAATCACTGCCTGGCCCGCAGCTGATCACATGGGAATCGCTTTGAGTACTTGCTGCTACGCGCTTCCTCCAAGATGGACGACTTCCTGTTTCCGCCCACCATCGAGTTGACCCGTCTGTGGGGAAGTGTACTACCATCCTTACACAGCGCCCCTTCAGGTCGGGAGGGAGATTTACAGCTTCGATTCGTTCTCTCTTTATCACATGCCCCCATATATCTACTTAACTGACCCCTATACCAGTTTCTGATGCTAGATTAAGTGGTCTACTGTATTGTCACAGCACGTTACTGCAGTCCAATTAAAAAGCCCTCATAAACTACTCATACACTAATGAGTTTGGTAATGAAGTTTTGTAGAAATGTTCAGGTGTTTTTCAGCTTCATTATAATATTGGAGTTCATGTTAGACTGGTGCAGAACCCTGAGAATAGAGCCCTAAATGTTCCAAGACGTTCCACACAGTCTCATAGTCAGGAACACACATCTCTTTAGGAAAGTTGTTTAAACTGTTACATTCCTGTTGACAGTAGCTTTCAGCTGACTCTTGTATATTTATTTTGGTTAACTGCTCTTTAGGAGTAGATCTGTGGCTAGACTTATCTGTGAAGCCATGGCTAAGGCCTTCCACAGCATGGTTTTTAAAATGCCCTTTTAACTGCTAATTGTAAAGAGATTTGGAATGCCTTTTCATGAAAGGCAATATATAATGCTGTTGTTGTTGAAAGGAGTCATCTTTAATTGGATGCTTGTGAATGCAGTGCTCATGAACCATGAGTGGAGATGGTAAAGTGATGGATACAGCCAGGCAGTTTCTCATCTGACTTTGAGATATATTGATGTATTTATTATTTACAAAAATATTACAGGTACACTGAAAAGTTCACATCAGCTACAGTCCCTCTAGAAAAACACGATTCTGCAATCGCGGAAAATAAACTACTATTGCTATTAGGTGCCACTAGAGTAGCGCATAAACCCAATCTGTAGTGTAGTGAGAAGTGTGGTGGGATTCATTGCAAGTGCCAGCGTGAAGCAACTTATTATATATACTGTACAACCTAATATAAATAAGCAAGGAGTCCTGATTCAGAGGGCATCACCAGGCATTATAGACTGTATGGGTAATCGCTATCACATCCAAACGGTCCTTAATGTCTGGTAATGCCTGATGTGGAGGGTCTCACTGCTTTTATACTTCAAGGTTACAGCACTATTATCATTTCTATTTATTTTAAATGTATTATTTTTTTAAAGTATTCTTCCACATAAGCACTCTAAATTGAATGTTCTACGAAATAGTCCTACATTATAACAGCATTGTCTATGAGCTTCTCTATAAAATGTGTACAGCTCTTTTAAAACTGTATACTTTTATTTGAATATTTTTTTTTAATAAAGTGTTAATTATTTTTATTATTCTTAGTGTTTTCCTTGGTAATTGTTTTGAATATTTCCAGATATTGAGCTGTTATTAAAGTGCTTCTGGGAAGCTGTCTTGTAATTGGACAGTAGATGGAAGTGGTGCTGCTTGCTGAAGATGCTGATGGACCGTCTCCTGCAGCACACAGAGTGTGTGAGCAGGTTTTGTGCTGCTCTTTGTTGATGGTAGGGTTAGGGTTTTTGAGCTCTTCTCTTCTCTCTTTGACCGTCTCCTGCAGCACACAGAGTGTGTGAGCAGGTTTTGTGCTGCTCTTTGTTGATGGTAGGGTTAGGGTTTTTGAGCTCTTCTCTTCTCTCTTCAATTGTCTCCTGCAGCACACAGAGTGTGTGAGCAGGTTTTGTGCTGCTCTTTGTTGATGGTAGGGTTAGGGTTTTTGAGCTCTTCTCTTCTCTCTTCAATTGTCTCCTGCAGCACACAGAGTGTGTGAGCAGGTTTTGTGCTGCTCTTTGTTGATGGTAGGGTTAGGGTTTTTGAGCTCTTCTCTTCTCTCTTTGCCCGTCTCCTGCAGCACACAGAGTGTGTGAGCAGGTTTTGTGCTGCTCTTTGTTGATGGTAGGGTTAGGGTTTTTGAGCTCTTCTCTTCTCTCTTTGATCGTCTCCTGCAGCACACAGAGTGTGTGAGCAGGTTTTGTGCTGCTCTTTGTTGATGGTAGGGTTAGGGTTTTTGAGCTCTTCTCTCTTTGATCGTCTCCTGCAGCACACAGAGTGTGTGAGCAGGTTTTGTGCTGCTCTTTGTTGATGGTAGTCTGCTTTCACACTGATGCCCAGTCACAGACATGACTTACCTGCTTTGTAAAGCGTTGTTGAATAACTGGATTGCTGTGGACCTAATAGAATGATGTTTGTTGTGACGGCTCAAACCTGCAGCAACACTCATCTTTGCCATCATGTTACCGATTTTATGTTTTCCAAATGGCCTGCAAGTATACCAGATATTTGATCGCTTCCATTGGCTGGCTCTAGTGTGGTTCATGGATAAAGACAGAAAGCTGGCAGATTCTTTGGGCATTATTATATATTTGGGCAGCAGTGTGGAGTAGTGGTTAGGGATCTGGACTCTTGACCAGAGGGTTGTTGGTTCAATCCCAGGTGGGGGACACTGCTGCTGTATCCTTGAGCAAGGTACTTTACCTAGATTGCTCCAGTAAAAAAAACAACTGTATAAATGGGTAATTGTATGTAAAAAATAATGAGTAAAATAAAAAATAATGTGATATCTTGTAACAATTGTAAGTCGCCCTGGATAAGGGCATCTGTTAAGAAATAAATAATATTTCTCCAGTGAATTTAGATCATCGGGGCTCTCAGACATTATTATATATTTCCACAGTGAATTTAGATCATCGGGGCTCTCATACATTATTATATATTTCCACAGTGAATTTAGATCATCGGGGCTCTCACACATTCTCCCTGTGATTTGCAGTGTGGATCATCAGGCTCTCACACATTCTCCGTGTGATTTGCAATGGGGATCATCGGGGCTCTCACACATTCTTCCTGTGGTTTGCAGTGTGGATCATCGGGGCTCTCACACATTCTCCCTGTGATTTGCAGTGTGGATCATCGGGCTCTCACACATTCTCCCTGTGATTTGCAGTGTGGATCATCGGGCTCTCACACATTCTCCCTGTGATTTGCAGTGTGGATCATCGGGGCTCTCACACATTCTCCCTGTGATTTGCAGTGTGGATCATCGGGGCTCTCACACATTCTCCCTGTGATTTGCAGTGTGGATCATCGGGCTCTCACACATTCTCCCTGTGATTTGCAGTGTGGATCATCGGGGCTCTCACACATTCTCCCTGTGATTTGCAGTGTGGATCATCGGGCTCTCACACATTCTCCCTGTGATTTGCAGTGTGGATCATCGGGGCTCTCACAGATTCTCCCTGTGATTTGCAGTGTGGATCATCGGGGCTCTCACACATTCTCCCTGTGATTTGCAGTGTGGATCATCGGGCTCTCACACATTCTCCCTGTGATTTGCAGTGTGGATCATCGGGCTCTCACACATTCTCCCTGTGATTTGCAGTGTGGATCATCGGGGCTCTCACACATTCTCCCTGTGATTTGCAGTGTGGATCATCGGGCTCTCACACATTCTCCCTGTGATTTGCAGTGTGGATCATCGGGCTCTCACACATTCTCCCTGTGATTTGCAGTGTGGATCATCGGGGCTCTCACACATTCTCCCTGTGATTTGCAGTGTGGATCATCGGGGCTCTCACACATTCTCCGTGTGATTTGCAGTGTGGATCATCGGGGCTCTCACACATTCTCCCTGTGATTTGCAGTGTGGATCATCGGGGCTCTCACACATTCTCCCTGTGATTTGCAGTGTGGATCATCGGGGCTCTCACACATTCTCCCTGTGATTTGCAGTGTGGATCATCGGGGCTCTCACACATTCTCCCTGTGATTTGCAGTGTGGATCATCGGGCTCTCACACATTCTCCCTGTGATTTGCAGTGTGGATCATCGGGCTCTCACACATTCTCCCTGTGATTTGCAGTGTGGATCATCGGGGCTCTCACACACTCTCCCTGTGATTTGCAGTGTGGATCATCGGGGCTCTCACACATTCTCCCTGTGATTTGCAGTGTGGATCATCGGGCTCTCACACATTCTCCCTCAGTAGTTGGATCTCAGGTTTCCGTGGGGTTGTTATGATTTTTTGTAGCTTCATTGAAAAGCAGATTTGCAAACTTTAAAGCATTTTCATGGGTTTCAATCAGGAAAGCATTAGGAGGTCACTCTCTTGAGCTTCTCTAAATGTATTTGAATCTTAAACCACACTAAACCACACTTTACAGCGAGTGAGTGTTCATATTTAAAACATTAGGAGACCGGTGGAGGGATATTGTTTGAGTTGTTTTTGTGATGCGGTTACAAACATTCTAAGGGCATTGTGACAGGCCAGGAACACAAACAAACACAGGCAGTACTGCAGTTCAAAAAGACGCTGTGGCGCCGTTTATTTAAACAACAAAACGACTTGCTCACAGAGCACAAAAGAAAAGGTGTAAAATAAAACAAGCCTCGAAACACAAAATAATCCTAAAGGTCCGGCTGGGCAGTAGCCTTCACGGTTCCTTGAAGCTTCAGCTTTGTTTTTAAATTTGCTCACTCTCTCCTCTTGCTCTTGTTCCTGCAGGTTTATATGCAGGTGACCATCTCCCGATTTAGCAACAAATTAAATCACTTAATTAATTCGGGAGATGGCCTCCTTCTGCACGAGGTTTTTAATTACTGTGGATGGGGCTTCCCATCCACGCTATTAAACAATACAAAAATAAAACAAAACTCGGCTTCTCCGTCAATACATTTAACAAAACAACACGGCTCTCGTCGTCATATTTACAAAACAATAAACTATAACAATAATAATAATACAACAATAATCATAATAATAATAAAAACCACAAATACAAAATAATAAACTGCACAGGGGCGGAGGGGGAGACCCCCGTTCTACAAATAAACAACAAATAAATGTACAGGGCTCTGTACCGCCCTGCTACAGGCATATACCAGAGAGTATATCCCTCCAGCTCAGCGAATCAGAGTGCAGGAAATCATTCCACTGAAGTAAAAGTAACATTATAAAATGGCTTGGATAAATCAAACGCTGTGATTAGCTGAACAAGATCACGTGACCGTGCAGTAAGAATTGTCTTATGCACGACTAGGGGCGAATCACCTCTGAAGATCAATGAATTTCCATTAAAATAACAAAATCTCGATCTCTTTGGCCTTGGCGATAGCTCCTGTAAAGCCCTGAGCTAAAGTACTAAATTCTGAATGCAGGATCGAAAGCAGTTAAACTAGTGTTGAGAAGAGACGCAGGCAGCGCGTCTGGAGGAATAAACAATGAAGCTGCACAGCGTGATTATTGTACCAGGGAAACAGTGACTTCAAACGTCTACTTTACTTACCAAAGTGTATAAAAAGTTTTTCAAACTGCACTTAAAAAAAATAACCTTGAATATCTAAAAAAAACATTTTAAAAAAGAAGAAAAACGCTCTCAGCAGTTATAAGTTTTTCCAGCAAATCTGTAGCTTCTAAAGACAAAGTATAGGAACTGTTCTGCACTGGCTGATGGATACATTACATCACACTTCAGTTTGAAATGTTATTGTTTTTTTGTATTCTTTTTATAAACATAGAGACATTTTATAAGTGCAGTAACCCACTCCAGGGAGTGTGGTAAGACATATCTTACTGCACTGCTCACAACACGCCCATGCATGTGGAAGACAGGCCTGTGACTTACACACTCCCTGTCGTGGGTTACTGCTGAATTAACTCAAGCTTACTTTTGCTTATTTATTCATATTTCATTAAAAAGTCATTGCTGCAGAATTAGACAAGTTGTTTGCAGAAAATATATTTTTCTCTTTGCAAAATGGCCTAAAGACAAAGTATAGGAAATATTAAGGTACAATGAAGTGTAAAAGATGAGTCGTTTATTCTGTCTGTCATCAGCTTCTCTGCAATGGAGTCACACCTGGAACAATACAGACATGGAACAAAGAGACTGTGGTTAGTAAAGCACATGGGTGAGAAAAGCACAATGGAGCCAGACTGTGTTTGTGTTTGCACCCTCAAAACTAGCAAGAAACAACTCAAAATCCTAACTGCTGCTCCCTGCACCTCTGTTACAGTCACACCGTTTCATCCTTACAGAAGATGGAGGCTCATTTTACTCTGCTGTGAACAGAATGAAAATTATACCCAATAATGTATAAGCTGTGATGGGATTAAAACAGATGAGATCAGTCAGAAGAGTCCGACATAGATTTTAGTCTCAATAACACAGAAATGTGTAACACATCCCTGTACTTTAGCAGTGGCCAAAACAGATGAGATGAAAGACTGTGAAAGGAATGATCCCAGAACTGTGAAGCAGCTCAGCTCTGAGTGTCCCCAGGACTGAGTGCAGCAGGAATGTGAGAAGCAGGAGCGCTCTCAGGCTCTCCTCTGAACTCTACCCTCCTTGTTGGTGTGCTGTGCTCTGTCCTATCAAGACAATGCTGGAGTATCAGTGAGAAGCAGGAGCGCTCTCAGGCTCTCCTCTGAACTCTACCCTCCTTGTTGGTGTTCTGTGCTCTGTCCTATCAAGACAATGCTGGAGTATCAGTGAGAAGCAGGAGCGCTCTCAGGCTCTCCTCTGAACTCTACCCTCCTTGTTGGTGTGCTGTGCTCTGTCCTATCAAGACAATGCTGGAGTATCAGTGAGAAGCTGGAGTATCAGTGAGAAGCTGGAGCGCTCTCAGGCTCTCCTCTGAACTCTACCCTCCTTGTTGGTGTGCTGTGCTCTGTCCTATCAAGACAATGCTGGAGTATCAGTGAGAAGCAGGAGCGCTCTCAGGCTCTCCTCTGAACTCTACCCTCCTTGTTGGTGTGCTGTGCTCTGTCCTATCAAGACAATGCTGGAGTATCAGTGAGAAGCAGGAGCGCTCTCAGGCTCTCCTCTGAACTCTACCCTCCTTGTTGGTGTGCTGTGCTCTGTCCTATCAAGACAATGCTGGAGTAACAGTGCACGTCACTGGCCAGGTTTACATGCAGTTCCAATTTTCACAAGCTGTTATCATCTTTCTCAAGTTTAGCAGGAAGATGTCACATGAAGCATGAGAATAGATTTACAATCATCACATTTGATTAAGAAGGGGACACACAAGCGTACTTTTGACACTGGTGTCCATTATTCATGTCAGACTCACAGGAAACACAAAATCTCATGTAGCTCAGAAGAGTCAGGCAGCTGTCAACTTAAATAACAAACCATAGGCTATAGAACCAATCTTAAACCACAGGTTACAGCTGGTTCTCAAGAGAATACTGTGAGTTCAAGTACAGAACTTTAAAAAGCCCTTCATTCAATTGAACAAAAACAGTACATATTTTGAAATGTAAGCAGTGCTGTTTTAATACATCTTTCTGGGGTGATAATTGATTGATTTAGAAAAAGAACAGAAATTAAAAGTGCATGAAAATGTATCTTCACCTGTCATTGGTGGAGTTGGATGAGTTGGATGAAGCATCACTTTGTTCCTTTGCTGAAATAATAATAATAATAATAATAATAATAATAATAATAATAATAATAATCAATAAAAGCAGACACCAGGAATGAGGAGATCTTTCATAGAAGAGCCTGTAAAGCCCTTCTCACTTGGGTTTATATTTGAATGTTACTGTAGTTTAGTATCTAGCAGGTGTGGCATTAGAAAACAATGAGCTCCTAAAAGCAGAGCAAACCAGGTAGAGACAGCTCTGCAGAAACACATAGATTACAACTCTGAACCATAGAAAACAATGAGCTCCTAAAAGCAGAGCAAACCAGGTAGAGACAGCGCTGCAGAAACACATACATTACAACTCTGAACCATAGAAAACAATGAGCTCCTAAAAGCAGAGCAAACCAGGTAGAGACAGCTCTGCAGAAACACATAGATTACAACTCTGAACCATAGAAAACAATGAGCTCCTAAAAGCAGAGCAAACCAGGTAGAGACAGCTCTGCAGAAACACATAGATTACAACTCTGAACCATAGAAAACAATGAGCTCCTAAAAGCAGAGCAAACCAGGTAGAGACAGCTCTGCAGAAACACATAGATTACAACTCTGAACCATAGAAAACAATGAGCTCCTAAAAGCAGAGCAAACCAGGTAGAGACAGCTCTGCAGAAACACATAGATTACAACACTGAACCATAGAAAACAATGAGCTCCTAAAAGCAGAGCAAGCCAGGTAGAGACAGCTCTGCAGAAACACATAGATTACAACTCTGAACCATAGAAAACAATGAGCTCCTAAAAGCAGAGCAAACCAGGTAGAGACAGCTCTGCAGAAACACATAGATTACAACTCTGAACCATAGAAAACAATGAGCTCCTAAAAGCAGAGCAAACCAGGTAGAGACAGCGCTGCAGAAACACATAGATTACAACTCTCAACCATAGAAAAGATATTAAGAAGGTACAGGCAGTTTCTACAGATCAGTTTTCATGTAGCGCAAGTTAAATTGTTCACAAGAACAGTATTTAAAGAACTGCATTCTAACCCCTATAACAAATTCAGAGTCGTCTTTTAAATTGTAATTCTTGAATTCAATTCTGTTTGTTTTTCTCCAGCCTTGATCTTCAACACATTAGAAGTGTTTTATTTCTTCTACTTAAATCTATACAATTAAAACACATCTAAAATACTCACTCTGCGCTGGTGTGTAGTCAGGGCTCCTGGCACCTAGGAGTGAATTACAAAACTCAGGGTTACTGTATTTACAAGTGAATCTATCAGCAGCTTCATATCATTGAGAAATGTATTGTCATTATTCCAGACACTGGAGAAGGTTGTGATTGCACTCATGTTATTAGAGCACACATGCCAGGGCTGGATTCACTTTCCCTGCACCCAGCCCTGCTTTATACAACTATAGGACCCTGTTGAGATTCATTGCTAAAAGCATTCCCTAAAATCACACAGAAACTCTGACCTCGTGCACTAAAACCACAGCAGATATTTTTCTGAAGATTCTGCCAGTTACTCTCCTTCATGTGCAATTTTTATTTTAAACGCATTAAAAGAACAAAAATAGTAGCCCAAGTAAAGTCATGACTGGGGGCTCCAGTCATTTCTGCTTTAGTGACCAGGGTGACCCGTCCAGCTTTGGACAAGACTGCCCTGAAATTGTGGGTCAGTGTCTCTGTCCAGGGTCTCCCAAAATATCCCGGTTTCCTTGAGTTCCACCGACTGCAATGAGATAAAGACTGAGAGAATGTACAGCAGGTCTAGCTATATGCTGCATTCAGCCTCTGTGTCACTGATGTGTGGGTTCTTGTTGTAAAGCACTTCTAAAATACTAGATTCATGTCCTTATCGGCACCTGGAAGAGTCCTGTTGAGCTTATAAGCACACATTATCATCATGTGGTTTTCCAAGAGCATAGCATGTGTGTTAAACTCATGTTGGGTAACGTTTCCAGTACTCTGCAAATCTGGATCCTTGGGTAGCTGTTTCAGGAGTTAGGGATCTATCCATCCTCACTGCCCCAGTGCTGGCAGCAGTTTATTCACCTAAACTTTAAGGCCAGCTGAAAGCTGAGTCCAGAGAGGACTGTGGAAGACATCTCTTCAGATTCCTACATGGAGGAATCAGCAGCCCAGTGCAAAGACTAGTACAGGCACCTTTTACACATTTACTGCAGGAGAGACCAGCGGCATTAAAAGACTGTGATAATCTAGAAATGGGAGTTTGTTCATGTTAATCTCATAAATGTGTATATTTCATGTCTCCATCATGTCTATTCTGTACATACAGAACACAATTCATAAAGGAATTAGAAATGCAGCATTAATAAAGCAGCTCTTAACCCCGCCTCCCTCTCTCTCACCTGATGCTCTTTTCTTCCAGATGAGAGCTCCTATGATCACTGCGATGATCAGACCCAGAGCAGCCAGCACACCAGCAGCAACAAACCCCATGTTGAGAGCAGCCTCTGGAACTGCAAACACACAGGAGACTGTTTAGCAAAAGCAATCAGTGAAGATAATGACCCACATCCCTGCAGCGGGAATCAGGCTCTATTTAAAGCACAGTAATACCAGTGCTGTGAAAGTTTACCACAGTCATTTAGCATTTCCAGTAAAACCAGTCTAATCCGGCCCCTCTACAAACCGGCATTCTGGGTAATTCAGCATGATTTACAGGTCCCGACCAAATCCCTTTTGAAATGAATGGTGTGCTCCCCTCTACAATCCCTATTGAAATGAATGGTGTGCTCCCCTCTACAATCCCTATTGAAATGAATGGTGTGCTCCCCTCTACAATCCCTATTGAAATGAATGGTGTGCTCCCCTCTACAATCCCTATTGAAATGAATGGTGTGCTCCCCTCTACAATCCCTATTGAAATGAATGGTGTGATCCCCTCTACAATCCCTATTGAAATGAATGGTGTGATACAGTCCTCTACAATCCCTATCGAAATGAATGGTGTGCTCCCCTCTACAATCTCTATTGAAATGAATGGTGTGCTCCCCTCTACAATCCCTATTGAAATGAATGGTGTGATCCCCTCTACAATCCCTATTGAAATGAATGGTGTGATACAGTCCTCTACAATCCCTATTGAAATGAATGGTGTGCCCCCCTCTACAATCCCTATTGAAATGAATGGTGTGCTCCCCTCTACAATCCCTATTGAAATGAATGGTGTGCTCCCCTCTACAATCCCTATTGAAATGAATGGTGTGCTCCCCTCTACAATCCCTATTGAAATGAATGGTGTGCTCCCCTCTACAATCCCTATTGAAATGAATGATGTGCTCCCCTCTACAATCTCTATTGAAATGAATGGTGTGCTCCCCTCTACAATCTCTATTGAAATGAATGGTGTGCTCCCCTCTACAATCCCTATTGAAATGAATGGTGTGCTCCCCTCTACAATCCCTATTGAAATGAATGGTGTGCTCCCCTCTACAATCCCTATTGAAATGAATGGTGTGCTCCCCTCTACAATCCCTATTGAAATGAATGGTGTGATCCTCTCTACAATCCCTATTGAAATGAATGGTTTGCTCCCCTCTACAATCCCTATTGAAATGAATGGTGTGCTCTCCTCTACAATCCCTATTGAAATGAATGATGTGCTCCCCTCTACAATCTCTATTGAAATGAATGGTGTGCTCCCCTCTACAATCTCTATTGAAATGAATGGTGTGCTCCCCTCTACAATCCCTATTGAAATGAATGGTGTGCTCCCCTCTACAATCCCTATTGAAATGAATGGTGTGCTCCCCTCTACAATCCCTATTGAAATGAATGGTGTGCTCCCCTCTACAATCCCTATTGAAATGAATGGTGTGCTCCTCTCTACAATCCCTATTGAAATGAATGGTGTGCTCCCCTCTACAATCCCTATTGAAATGAATGGTGTGCTCCCCTCTACAATCCCTATTGAAATGAATGGTGTGCTCCCCTCTACAATCTGTCTATTCTGGAATCCGGCATGATTTTTAAGTCTCTTCTTTCATAAGGGTGCATCCATGAGATAAACTAATCTAGCACCAGCTGTTCTTAAAGCAGACCCCTTTGTGAAGTGCTATCAGGAGGGAACTTCAGCTGGGAAATCCCTGTTGCAATAAAAAGCTTTTGAATTGAAGAGTGTCTGTACTGTTTTTTGATTTCTCGTTGTATACTTCAGGTACAGCCTCCCTCCCTCCCTCCCTCCCTGCTCACACAGTCTATTTCAGTACCAGGGTCTTAGGTACAGCCTCCCTCCCTCCCTCCCTGCTCACACAGTCTATTTCAGTAGTAGGGTCTCTCTCTCTCTTACCCCATTTCACATCCATCTTCTCATCCAGACTGGCGTGGTCCACCTGGCAGGAGTAGCTGTGTTTCTTCTGGTCCTCAGGACTCACTGTCAGGGTCTTTCTCAGCTGGTAGGTTGTGTCCCCGTTGGGTAGCACCTCTCCACTCCACACCCCCTCCTCCAGCAGAGCCTCACCGTCTCTGATCCAGTTTACCTCAACCTCTCGGGGGTAGAACCCCGTCACGTGGCAAATGACATCCGTTCCTGCAGATTCCCGCGCTTTCCTCTGTATCAGAGTCACTGCAGGGCGGACTGGTGAAGGAGAACATCAGTACTGTTACAGTTACACCCCAGGATTGTTTCATGCAGTATTCAATCACACTGCAGAAACATCCTGCACTCTGATTGGCTGAGAGGGTATATGTAAATGGAGCTAATGTATGGCTGATCTGAGTGTAGCTCTAGCCCTGGCATGCTGGTCAGTTTGAATTGGAACTGATCTCATCAAAACAGATCAGCTCAGCAGTGTCTTAGTTAACAGCAGAACAAACAGGCATTGTGTTTTTACAGGTACCTTTGTGTTTATAGTAATTGAATAGCACAGTCTGTGCATTATCAGTGATCTTAGCATAGCAACACATTTCTTTACTGTTTCTATAGAGGGTTTGTTCTCATGTTTCAGAATGCTCTCCAGCTGTAGCTAAAACACTTTAAAGAGAGTGAGCTTTCTAAAATGGCCCGTGTGATTAATATATGTTTATGTGTCACAGTGTTTGCTGTGATTTCATTCATTTCGATTTCGTAATGGTTGTTTTTTTGTATTTGTTTCCCAAGTGATGAGTAATGTAGCTTATTTCTTTCTGAGCTTTTCTGAATGCATACAGTAGTACCTCATTATGATCTAATTGAGTCACTTTCATAGCACTCAGGTTGTCGATATACAATGCAATACAAAAGCTCGATACATGTGAGCAACACGCTGGTTACCAGCTCAATGGATTATTAACATGCAGCAGTGCAGGTGAAAGCAGAAAGCTGAACATGAAATCAAATCTTCACAGTTTATACAGATGGGCAACATACAGGCCACATTCATCACATAACATCAGGGTTACTAGACTACTTTACCAAACTTCCCAAAGCTGAACAGCACAAATATAAAGAATACATTGTGTAGGAAGAGATGTGAGGAAACTGAATGAATGGGCTCTACACAGACATTTCCAAATAAAGCTCACTGAATAAAGACTTGTCATAGTAATGCAAACACCAGGCAGTGTTTACAAACTGGTTAACCCAGAATACAACTGCATTTGAACAACGGACAATAAAAAATACAAACTATAGATTATAGTTACAAAACACAAGGGAAATCAAGGACACAGATAAAGTCAGTGTGTAAGTGCTTTTTCAGATTGATGTTTGAGGGACCTTTTAAAGAAATCGCTTCCTTCTATCTTCTCAGAAGCTGCACACAATGATGTCACACTCTATTAGGAATATCACTGTATCTCTGCCATATCAACTCTATTAGGAATATCACTGTATCTCTGTCATATCAACTCTATTAGGAATATCACTGTATCTCTGTCATACCAACTCTATTAGGAATATCACTGTATCTCTGTCATATCAACTCTATTAGGAATATCACTGTATCTCTGCCATATCAACTCTATTAGGAATATCACTGTATCTCTGTCATATCAACTCTATTAGGAATATCACTGTATCTCTGTCATATCAACTCTATTAGGAATATCACTGTATCTCTGTCATATCAACTCTATTAGGAATATCACTGTATCTCTGTCATATCAACTCTATTAGGAATATCACTGTATCTCTGCCATATCAACTCTATTAGGAATATCACTGTATCTCTGTCATATCAACTCTATTAGGAATATCACTGTATCTCTGCCATATCAACTCTATTAGGAATATCACTGTATCTCTGCCATATCAACTCTATTAGGAATATCACTGTATCTCTGTCATATCAACTCTATTAGGAATATCACTGTATCTCTGTCATATCAACCCTATTAGGAATATCACTGTATCTCTGTCATATCAACTCTATTAGGAATATCACTGTATCTCTGTCATATCAACTCTATTAGGAATATCACTGTATCTCTGCCATGTTGAAACTTTATCTAGCTGCTTGTGAGATCTCTTCTGACATAAGCAGGCAGCAGGGTCTTCATGTAGTTGAAAGCGTGTGTAAATCCCATACCGTGTAAATCCAGGTGTGTGATTGTGGTTTAAAAAAACAAGGTCTGATTTCACCCCCTGCAGGTTCATTTATTAATGCAGTGTTTGCATCTAGAGATTGAGCAGCAATGCAAATAAGATGAACAAAACTAAACTATCTGTACCTGCACAATTGAAACTATAAACACTCAGTTAGTATCTGATGAGTTAAACACAAGGAATACTGTATGAGATTGTTACTTTACCTTTAAACTATAAACACTCAGTTAGTATCTGATGAGTTAAACACAAGGAATACTGTATGAGATTGTTACTTTACCTTTAAACTATAAACACTCAGTTAGTATCTGATGAGTTAAACACAAGGAATACTGTATGAGATTGTTACTTTACCTTTAAACTATAAACACTCAGTTAGTATCTGATGAGTTAAACACAAGGAATACTGTATGAGATTGTTACTTTACCTTTAAACTATAAACACTCAGTTAGTATCTGATGAGTTAAACACAAGGAATACTGTATGAGATTGTTACTTTACCTTTAAACTATAAACACTCAGTTAGTATCTGATGAGTTAAACACAAGGAATACTGTATGAGATTGTTACTTTACCTTTAAACTATAAACACTCAGTTAGTATCTGATGAGTTAAACACAAGGAATACTGTATGAGATTGTTACTTTACCTTTAAACTATAAACACTCAGTTAGTATCTGATGAGTTAAACACAAGGAATACTGTATGAGATTGTTACTTTACCTTTAAACTATAAACACTCAGTTAGTATCTGATGAGTTAAACACAAGGAATACTGTATGAGATTGTTACTTTACCTTTAAACTATAAACACTCAGTTAGTATCTGATGAGTTAAACACAAGGAATACTGTATGAGATTGTTACTTTACCTTTAAACTATAAACACTCAGTTAGTATCTGATGAGTTAAACACAAGGAATACTGTATGAGATTGTTACTTTACCTTTAAACTATAAACACTCAGTTAGTATCTGATGAGTTAAACACAAGGAATACTGTATGAGATTGTTACTTTACCTTTAAACTATAAACACTCAGTTAGTATCTGATGAGTTAAACACAAGGAATACTGCATGAGATTGTTACTTTACCTTTAAACTATAAACACTCAGTTAGTATCTGATGAGTTAAACACAAGGAATACTGCATGAGATTGTTACTTTACCTTTAAACTATAAACACTCAGTTAGTATCTGATGAGTTAAACACAAGGAATACTGTATGAGATTGTTACTTTACCTTTAAACTATAAACACTCAGTTAGTATCTGATGAGTTAAACACAAGGAATACTGTATGAGATTGTTACTTTACCTTTAAACTATAAACACTCAGTTAGTATCTGATGAGTTAAACACAAGGAATACTGTATGAGATTGTTACTTTACCTTTAAACTATAAACACTCAGTTAGTATCTGATGAGTTAAACACAAGGAATACTGTATGAGATTGTTACTTTACCTTTAAACTATAAACACTCAGTTAGTATCTGATGAGTTAAACACAAGGAATACTGTATGAGATTGTTACTTTACCTTTAAACTATAAACACTCAGTTAGTATCTGATGAGTTAAACACAAGGAATACTGTATGAGATTGTTACTTTACCTTTAAACTATAAACACTCAGTTAGTATCTGATGAGTTAAACACAAGGAATACTGCATGAGATTGTTACTTTACCTTTAAACTATAAACACTCAGTTAGTATCTGATGAGTTAAACACAAGGAATACTGCATGAGATTGTTACTTTACCTTTAAACTATAAACACTCAGTTAGTATCTGATGAGTTAAACACAAGGAATACTGTATGAGATTGTTACTTTACCTTTAAACTATAAACACTCAGTTAGTATCTGATGAGTTAAACACAAGGAATACTGTATGAGATTGTTACTTTACCTTTAAACTATAAACACTCAGTTAGTATCTGATGAGTTAAACACAAGGAATACTGTATGAGATTGTTACTTTACCTTTAAACTATAAACACTCAGTTAGTATCTGATGAGTTAAACACAAGGAATACTGTATGAGATTGTTACTTTACCTTTAAACTATAAACACTCAGTTAGTATCTGATGAGTTAAACACAAGGAATACTGTATGAGATTGTTACTTTACCTTTAAACTATAAACACTCAGTTAGTATCTGATGAGTTAAACACAAGGAATACTGTATGAGATTGTTACTTTACCTTTAAACTATAAACACTCAGTTAGTATCTGATGAGTTAAACACAAGGAATACTGTATGAGATTGTTACTTTACCTTTAAACTATAAACACTCAGTTAGTATCTGATGAGTTAAACACAAGGAATACTGTATGAGATTGTTACTTTACCTTTAAACTATAAACACTCAGTTAGTATCTGATGAGTTAAACACAAGGAATACTGTATGAGATTGTTACTTTACCTTTAAACTATAAACACTCAGTTAGTATCTGATGAGTTAAACACAAGGAATACTGTATGAGATTGTTACTTTACCTTTAAACTATAAACACTCAGTTAGTATCTGATGAGTTAAACACAAGGAATACTGTATGAGATTGTTACTTTACCTTTAAACTATAAACACTCAGTTAGTATCTGATGAGTTAAACACAAGGAATACTGTATGAGATTGTTACTTTACCTTTAAACTATAAACACTCAGTTAGTATCTGATGAGTTAAACACAAGGAATACTGTATGAGATTGTTACTTTACCTTTAAACTATAAACACTCAGTTAGTATCTGATGAGTTAAACACAAGGAATACTGTATGAGATTGTTACTTTACCTTTAAACTATAAACACTCAGTTAGTATCTGATGAGTTAAACACAAGGAATACTGTATGAGATTGTTACTTTACCTTTAAACTATAAACACTCAGTTAGTATCTGATGAGTTAAACACAAGGAATACTGTATGAGATTGTTACTTTACCTTTAAACTATAAACACTCAGTTAGTATCTGATGAGTTAAACACAAGGAATACTGTATGAGATTGTTACTTTACCTTTAAACTATAAACACTCAGTTAGTATCTGATGAGTTAAACACAAGGAATACTGTATGAGATTGTTACTTTACCTTTAAACTATAAACACTCAGTTAGTATCTGATGAGTTAAACACAAGGAATACTGTATGAGATTGTTACTTTACCTTTAAACTATAAACACTCAGTTAGTATCTGATGAGTTAAACACAAGGAATACTGTATGAGATTGTTACTTTACCTTTAAACTATAAACACTCAGTTAGTATCTGATGAGTTAAACACAAGGAATACTGTATGAGATTGTTACTTTACCTTTAAACTATAAACACTCAGTTAGTATCTGATGAGTTAAACACAAGGAATACTGTATGAGATTGTTACTTTACCTTTAAACTATAAACACTCAGTTAGTATCTGATGAGTTAAACACAAGGAATACTGTATGAGATTGTTACTTTACCTTTAAACTATAAACACTCAGTTAGTATCTGATGAGTTAAACACAAGGAATACTGCATGAGATTGTTACTTTACCTTTAAACTATAAACACTCAGTTAGTATCTGATGAGTTAAACACAAGGAATACTGCATGAGATTGTTACTTTACCTTTAAACTATAAACACTCAGTTAGTATCTGATGAGTTAAACACAAGGAATACTGTATGAGATTGTTACTTTACCTTTAAACTATAAACACTCAGTTAGTATCTGATGAGTTAAACACAAGGAATACTGTATGAGATTGTTACTTTACCTTTAAACTATAAACACTCAGTTAGTATCTGATGAGTTAAACACAAGGAATACTGTATGAGATTGTTACTTTACCTTTAAACTATAAACACTCAGTTAGTATCTGATGAGTTAAACACAAGGAATACTGTATGAGATTGTTACTTTACCTTTAAACTATAAACACTCAGTTAGTATCTGATGAGTTAAACACAAGGAATACTGTATGAGATTGTTACTTTACCTTTAAACTATAAACACTCAGTTAGTATCTGATGAGTTAAACACAAGGAATACTGTATGAGATTGTTACTTTACCTTTAAACTATAAACACTCAGTTAGTATCTGATGAGTTAAACACAAGGAATACTGTATGAGATTGTTACTTTACCTTTAAACTATAAACACTCAGTTAGTATCTGATGAGTTAAACACAAGGAATACTGTATGAGATTGTTACTTTACCTTTAAACTATAAACACTCAGTTAGTATCTGATGAGTTAAACACAAGGAATACTGTATGAGATTGTTACTTTACCTTTAAACTATAAACACTCAGTTAGTATCTGATGAGTTAAACACAAGGAATACTGTATGAGATTGTTACTTTACCTTTAAACTATAAACACTCAGTTAGTATCTGATGAGTTAAACACAAGGAATACTGTATGAGATTGTTACTTTACCTTTAAACTATAAACACTCAGTTAGTATCTGATGAGTTAAACACAAGGAATACTGTATGAGATTGTTACTTTACCTTTAAACTATAAACACTCAGTTAGTATCTGATGAGTTAAACACAAGGAATACTGTATGAGATTGTTACTTTACCTTTAAACTATAAACACTCAGTTAGTATCTGATGAGTTAAACACAAGGAATACTGTATGAGATTGTTACTTTACCTTTAAACTATAAACACTCAGTTAGTATCTGATGAGTTAAACACAAGGAATACTGTATGAGATTGTTACTTTACCTTTAAACTATAAACACTCAGTATCTGATGAGTTAAACACAAGGAATACTGTATGAGATTGTTACTTTACCTTTAAACTATAAACACTCAGTTAGTATCTGATGAGTTAAACACAAGGAATACTGTATGAGATTGTTACTTTACCTTTAAACTATAAACACTCAGTATCTGATGAGTTAAACACAAGGAATACTGTATGAGATTGTTACTTTACCTTTAAACTATAAACACTCAGTTAGTATCTGATGAGTTAAACACAAGGAATACTGTATGAGATTGTTACTTTACCTTTAAACTATAAACACTCAGTTAGTATCTGATGAGTTAAACACAAGGAATACTGTATGAGATTGTTACTTTACCTTTAAACTATAAACACTCAGTTAGTATCTGATGAGTTAAACACAAGGAATACTGTATGAGATTGTTACTTTACCTTTAAACTATAAACACTCAGTTAGTATCTGATGAGTTAAACACAAGGAATACTGTATGAGATTGTTACTTTACCTTTAAACTATAAACACTCAGTTAGTATCTGATGAGTTAAACACAAGGAATACTGTATGAGATTGTTACTTTACCTTTAAACTATAAACACTCAGTTAGTATCTGATGAGTTAAACACAAGGAATACTGAATGAGATTGTTACTTTACCTTTAAACTATAAACACTCAGTTAGTATCTGATGAGTTAAACACAAGGAATACTGTATGAGATTGTTACTTTACCTTTAAACTATAAACACTCAGTTAGTATCTGATGAGTTAAACACAAGGAATACTGTATGAGATTGTTACTTTACCTTTAAACTATAAACACTCAGTTAGTATCTGATGAGTTAAACACAAGGAATACTGTATGAGATTGTTACTTTACCTTTAAACTATAAACACTCAGTTAGTATCTGATGAGTTAAACACAAGGAATACTGTATGAGATTGTTACTTTACCTTTAAACTATAAACACTCAGTTAGTATCTGATGAGTTAAACACAAGGAATACTGTATGAGATTGTTACTTTACCTTTAAACTATAAACACTCAGTTAGTATCTGATGAGTTAAACACAAGGAATACTGTATGAGATTGTTACTTTACCTTTAAACTATAAACACTCAGTTAGTATCTGATGAGTTAAACACAAGGAATACTGTATGAGATTGTTACTTTACCTTTAAACTATAAAACACTCAGTTAGTATCTGATGAGTTAAACACAAGGAATACTGTATGAGATTGTTACTTTACCTTTAAACTATAAACACTCAGTTAGTATCTGATGAGTTAAACACAAGGAATACTGTATGAGATTGTTACTTTACCTTTAAACTATAAACACTCAGTTAGTATCTGATGAGTTAAACACAAGGAATACTGTATGAGATTGTTACTTTACCTTTAAACTATAAACACTCCGTTAGTATCTGATGAGTTAAACACAAGGAATACTGTATGAGATTGTTACTTTACCTTTAAACTATAAACACTCAGTTAGTATCTGATGAGTTAAACACAAGGAATACTGTATGAGATTGTTACTTTACCTTTAAACTATAAACACTCAGTTAGTATCTGATGAGTTAAACACAAGGAATACTGTATGAGATTGTTACTTTACCTTTAAACTATAAACACTCAGTTAGTATCTGATGAGTTAAACACAAGGAATACTGTATGAGATTGTTACTTTACCTTTAAACTATAAACACTCAGTTAGTATCTGATGAGTTAAACACAAGGAATACTGTATGAGATTGTTACTTTACCTTTAAACTATAAACACTCAGTTAGTATCTGATGAGTTAAACACAAGGAATACTGAATGAGATTGTTACTTTACCTTTAAACTATAAACACTCCGTTAGTATCTGATGAGTTAAACACAAGGAATACTGTATGAGATTGTTACTTTACCTTTAAACTATAAACACTCAGTTAGTATCTGATGAGTTAAACACAAGGAATACTGTATGAGATTGTTACTTTACCTTTAAACTATAAACACTCAGTTAGTATCTGATGAGTTAAACACAAGGAATACTGTATGAGATTGTTACTTTACCTTTAAACTATAAACACTCAGTTAGTATCTGATGAGTTAAACACAAGGAATACTGTATGAGATTGTTACTTTACCTTTAAACTATAAACACTCAGTTAGTATCTGTTGAGTTAAACACAAGGAATACTGTATGAGATTGTTACTTTACCTTTAAACTATAAACACTCAGTTAGTATCTGATGAGTTAAACACAAGGAATACTGTATGAGATTGTTACTTTACCTTTAAACTATAAACACTCCGTTAGTATCTGATGAGTTAAACACAAGGAATACTGTATGAGATTGTTACTTTACCTTTCCTCTGCAGGGTCTCCATCCCATACTGGAGGCACCACTCCAGCAACTGGAAACACTCCTGTTGATAATAGTTGAAAGTGATCTGTTGCCGCACTATGTCAGCTTCCCGCTTGTGTTTATAGAAGACAGCCTGTGGCACAGCAGCGATCCAGGTCAGGGTCTCCACATCAAAACTAATAAAATCCTTCCCATCATACGCATGATTCAAATATGCCCGCTTGGTCCCGTCATCATGCAGCTCACAGTAACCCGTGTACTGATAAGTGTGAACTGGAGTAAACACAGAAAGACAAAAGACAGACTAGGCATTAGTGTCTGTTCAAAGTAAATCTTTCTGAATTTGTAATGTAGAAGTTAGCGCTGGTATTCCAGAGAACACTGAAGAGCCTGCTACTCAATAAGCAGCCCCAAGGACCACATGTGGCATGAGAATACCTTGTGAGTGACCACACACTGACCCACGATCATTACACTCATGCAGTATTGATTATTAAAGACATGTATTACCAGACTCCTTATAGAATATATTATTGATTATTAAAGACATGTATTAACAGACTCCTTATAGAATATATTATTGATTATTAAAGACATGTATTAACAGACTCCTTATAGAATATATTATTGATTATTAAAGACATGTATTAACAGACTCCTTATAGAATATATTATTGATTATTAAAGACATGTATTAACAGACTCCTCATAGAATATATTATTGATTATTAAAGACATGTATTAACAGACTCCTTATAGAATATATTATTGATTATTAAAGACATGTATTAACAGACTCCTTATAGAATATATTATTGATTATTAAAGACATGTATTAACAGACTCCTCATAGAATATATTATTGATTATTAAAGACATGTATTAACAGACTCCTTATAGAATATATTATTGCAATAAGTGTAATTTACTCATCTCCTACTTCAAATATGCAACAATCTGGATGGTCTTGATTTGATACAAAATAGTTTGACAGGTGCATGTTTTTACCTTTTTGAGAAGTGATTGGCAGGGTTTTAGCTTATGTGAGTTAATGTATATGTAATGTAATCCAGTGGTTTCAACCGTTTCATCTCAAGTACCAGTATTTCCAGCAGGAACCACCAGGTGTACCAGTAACTACGTGCAATCTTAAACTGCTGTTGTAAAGCGGAGACCTGCCCCGTTACATTTAAATCTATTATATCTGGGACGCAAAACAAAAAAAAATCCATTTGTGTTGACTCAAAACTTTATTTAGGCACTCTAAAATTTGAGTGGCGAAAGACAAAATTGGTTTATTGGAGATAAAGATAACTTCTTAGCTTGGTACGGTAACCTTTCCACTTCCTTGTTTGTTTAATTCTTGCGCTTGTTGCTGCATTACAGCCCTTCATTAATTATTTTCTTTATTTTAAGTTTCCAGGGCATTTTGTTAATGGCACGTGTGCAATACACAAACCTTAAGTGTATTTGTATTTTGTTGCTGTTCTTGTTCTACGTTTCTTAAATGCAACTGTTCATTTTAAGCTACTTTTTTTATACAACAGTACTCACACACGTTTGTTCACCATCACAGCTGTTGCATGAAACTGGGGTTCCTGTATTCTGCTGTGTTAATACAGCACCTCTCTGCACTTACATCAATGGTAACATTTATCAACGTCTAAAATACTTTGAAAGACTTTTACACTATATTCAGTTTGTGGCCGCTGCAATATTAAAAAGCAACCAGCAGATGGCAGTATGCGGAATGCCTAATCCTTCCGCATTTATACAGTTTAACAGAAAAAGATTATTCTTAGTCCTAAACACGGCTTGTATGGTCTTAAAATATTCGTATTAAGCCAAATAATGTAGTGGTAACATTTATCAACGTCTAAAATACCTTTAAAGTGTATTTTAGATGACGTTGTAATATTAAAATCAACCATTAGATATAACCATGTGTATTATGGAATGACACAGTTACCTACTACGGCCTGGAAATCCAACAGAAATGTAGGGCCCAGCACATTCGACACCTACTATTACGAGTTAGTTTTCAGTGTAATATACTGAATGTGAAACTTTTTCATATGTTTATGGACTCTCTGTTTGTTAATAACCCTGGTTATTGTTACAGAAGGTCTTGAACATAGCCAAAAATGTTTAGAGACTCTCTGTTTCTTAATAACCCCAGTTATTACACAGAATCTCAAACATAGTCAAAAAAATGCACTACAATCCAACTTGTTTTCTTTCCTTTTTTTGTCTCTCTCTTTTCTTTGTGATAGTCTATAAACTAGGGGTATAACAGATTGCATTTTTAGGGGAAGGTTATTTTTGATGAATGTCCGGTTAATGTCAGAAAAAAAAGACGGGTCATAAATCACTCAAAAGCATAGGAAAAAGGGGCGAGGCTTTAGGACCATAAAACAATCAAAGTGTGGGGAAAGGGGTGGAGCTTAAGGGTCATAAATCACTCAGAGGTGTGGAAAGGGCAGGGCTTAAGGTCATAAATCAGCCAATAGGGGCAGGGTTAGGGTTATAAATCAATCAACATATGTGAAAGGGGCAGGGCTTAGACAAGTGACAGACTCTGTACCACCTTTACTACTAACTTCTTAAAAAAATCTTAAAAAAAGCTCTGCAAATGTCTGTGATGTTCTTTGAGTGCTGGATGCAGAAGCAGCTATCTTGTTTGTTTATTATTATTATTTATTTCTTAGCAGACGCCCTTATCCAGGGCGACTTACAATTGTTACAAGATATCACATTATTTTTACATACAATTACCCATTTATACAGTTGGGTTTTTACTGGAGCAATCTAGGTAAAGTATGTTGCTCAAGGGTACAGCAGCAGCGTCCCTCCACCAGGGATTGAACCCACGACCCTCCGGTCCAAAGTCCAGAGCCCTAACCACTGCTCCACACTTGTGTTATCTATGTGATGTCGGTTCTATCGGTATTAATGAGATACGCCCTTTATTTCCTGGCTTCTCTCGGCCATTGAATGGTTTTCTCGGCTTTTTCCGGAGAAAAAACGAATAAAAAAAAACGAGACCGTTTTTTTGTGTCTTTTTGATGATGTCGGACAGGGTCCGACATTGGACCAGATAGAGAAAATTGCGATGTCGGACCAGGTCCGACATAGGACCGCAAAGGGTTAAGAACGAGTAAACTTTTATGATAAGCATTTGCTGTTTCAGTTTTAAAACGGTGATTCACAACATAACACTGTGTAATGATCACAGTACTACCATGCAGTAATTGTAGGGCAGTATTGCCATGTGTGAAATCTTTAACAATAAAGCCCAAATGAAAATGCTTTTATTTGCTTCCAAATCACTTCAAACTGGTTAACAGACTAGCAAGCTCCGTTTTACAGGGTGCACCACGTTTTAGCATTGTATTTTGTTTCTGGACTTTGCGATACCTGCACGATGCCTGCATTAATAGTCGTATCTTAAATAACAATCAACCATTTTGTTAGATACTTTCAACAACTCTGACAAACAATTTTAGCTGTTAATAAGATCGTTCTAAAAAAGAACACAACAATGCTTAACATAAAAAAGAACAGTCCTACTAAAGTAGCAGTTTCTGATCGCATCATCAATTCCAGATTTTTTAAATCCATTGATGATCCATTGAAATGTCTGGTTTGTTTTTAATGTTTTCAAGCAGATTGGCTTCATCACTGCCACTCTCATATCCACTGTGATATCTCACACATTATTTCTCTTTAATCTGTTCTGTATACCAGTCTGACAGAGGGCGGGATCGCTACCAGCACTGTATGCAACCCTCTGATTGGTGGAAGTGTTATTGGCGATCCAATCAAAATAGCCAATAAAGCCCAAATAAAGTATCTGCCCGTTATACAGTACAGTCTAGGTTAAGATGCGCTGTAATTTACAAAAAAAAAAGCCCAAAAAACCTGAACCTTCTTACATGATTTCAGGATAAATTCAGCAGTTCCTGTAGGTTCCCTCTGCTGGGTAGTGCATTTCAAAGCAAAGACTCAACCATGAGCACCAAGGCGCTTTCAAAAGAACTCCGGGACAAAGTTGTTGAAAGGCACAGATCAGGGGATGGGTATAAAAAAATATCAAAAGCCTTGACTATCCCTTGGAGCATGGTCAAGACGATTATTAAGAAGTGGGAGGTGTATGGCACCACCAAGACCCTGCCTAGATCAGGCCAACCCTCCAAACTGGATAACCAAGCAAGACGGAGACTGATCAGAGAGGCTACCAAGAGGCCAATGGCAACTTTTGCAAGAGCTACAGGCTTCTATGGCCAAGACTGGTCAAAGTGTGCATGTGACAACAATATCCCAAGCACTCCACAAATCTGGCCTGTATGGTAGGGTGGCAAGAAGGAAGCCATTACTCAAGAAAGCCCACCTTGAATCCAGTTTGAAGTGTGTAAAAAAACACTCTGTAGCCATGTGGCAAAAAGTTTTGTGGTCTGACGAAACTAAAATGGAACTTTCTGGCCTAAATGCAAAGCGTTATGTTTGACGCAAACCCAACACAGCGCATCACCCAAAGAACACCATCCCTACTGTGAAGCATGGTGGTGGCAGCATCATGTTATGGGGATGTTTCTCATCGGCTGGGACTGGGGCACTTGTCAGGATAGAAGGGAAAATGAATGGAGCAAAGTACAGAGAAGTCCTTGAGGAAAACCTGCACGCCTCTGCAAGAAAGCTGAAACTGGGACGGAAGTTCACCTTTCAGCATGGCAATGACCCAAAGCACACAGCCAAAGCTACACTGGAGTGGCTAAGGAACAAAAAGGTAAATGTCCTTGAGTCAGAGTCTGAGCCCCGACCTAAATAAAAAATCTGTGGCATGACTTGAAGATTGCTGTCCATCAACGCTCCACAAGGAACCTGACAGAGCTTGAACAGTTTTGTAAAGAATGGTCAAATATTGCCAAATCTAGGTGTGCAAAGTTGGAAGAGACCTATCCCAACAGACTCACAGCTGTAATTGGTGCCGAAGGTGCTTCCCCAAGTATTAACTCAGGGAGGTGGAGACTCATCCAATTATGATCTTTCAGTTTTGTATTTTTAATATATAACTTTTTTCCCCTTAACAGTGTGGAGTATGGTGTGTAGATAAGTGGGATGACAAAAGACGTCATATCTCAGCCGTCCAACCAGCAATTTTGTTTTTTTTAAGTGTGGGTCATAGCCATGACTACGGGGCTTGTCATGATACGATTGGTTTAGGGCTAGGGTGGGCGGGACATATAATACTTTGATTACAAGGACGAGTCTCTGCCGGCGCTATTGTGACTGAGTGCACAGCAGATTCGAAGCTCTGTATCTCCGGTTTTACAATCCCAAGAGTGCTAATCTATATATCATCTAAACGGTAAGTACTTGGGCTAATTAGCCATATTGTTATTTTCTTTTCAACTTTATATTTGTTTTTTTTGTGCAGAGTACATCTGCAGTTTTTCTTTTTTATTTGTTTCGCTATGTCGTGTGTGCGCGCTTGCTTGCTTGCTGGGCAGGGCTAACTTTTATGACTGCTGCAGACAAGAGTAACTACTGTATCAACATCACACGGTTGTTTTTTTTTTTAAACATTTTTCTTAGTTAGTTTCACATACAGATGTGCTCAAATTTGTTGGTACCCTTACAGCTCATTGAAATAATGCTTCATTCCTCCTGAAAAGTGATGAAATTAAAAGCTATTTTATCATGTATACTTGCATGCCTTTGGTATGTCATAGAATAAAGCAAAGAAGCTGTGAAAAGAGATGAATTATTGCTTATTCTACAAAGATATTCTAAAATGGCCTGGACACATTTGTTGGTACCCCTTAGAAAAGGTAATAAATAATTGGATTATAGTGATATTTCAAACTAATTCGTTTCTTTAATTAGTACCACACATGTCTCCAATCTTGTAATCAGTCATTCAGCCTATTTAAATGGAGAAAAGTAGTCACTGTGCTGTTTGGTATCATTGTGTGCACCACACTGAACATGGACCAGAGAAAGCAAAGGAGAGAGTTGTCTGAGGAGATCAGAAAGAAAATAATAGACAAGCATGGTAAAGGTAAAGGCTACAAGACCATCTCCAAGCAGCTTGATGTTCCTGTGACAACAGTTGCAAATATTATTAAGAAGTTTAAGGTCCATGGAACTGTAGCCAACCTCCCTGGGCGCGGCCGCAAGAGGAAAATCGACCCCAGAGTGAACAGAAGGATAGTGCGAATGGTAGAAAAAGAACCAAGGATAACTGCCAAAGAGATACAAGCTGAACTCCAAGGTGAAGGTACGTCAGTTTCTGATCGCACCATCCGTCGCTTTTTGAGCGAAAGTGGGCTCCATGGAAGAAGACCCAGGAGGACTCCACTTTTGAAAGAAAAACATAAAAAAGCCAGACTGGGAGAATGTCCTTTGGACAGATGAGTCAAAACTGGAGCTTTTTGGCAAGTCACATCAGCTCTATGTTCACAGATGAAAAAATGAAGCTTTCAAAGAAAAGAACACCATACCTACAGTGAAACATGGAGGAGGCTCGGTTATGTTTTGGGGCTGCTTTGCTGCGCCTGGCACAGGGTGCCTTGAATCTGTGCAGGGCACAATGAAATCTCAAGACTATCAAGGCATTCTGGAGCGAAACATACTACCCAGTGTCAGAAAGCTCTGTCTCAGTCGCAGGTCATGGGTCCTCCAACAGGATAATGACCCAAAACACACAGCTAAAAGCACCCAAGAATGGATAAGAACAAAACATTGGACTATTCTGAAGTGGCCTTCTATGAGTCCTGATCTGAATCCTATCGAACATCTATGGAAAGAGCTGAAACTTGCAGTCTGGAGAAGGCACCCATCAAACCTGAGACAGCTGGAGCAGTTTGCCCAGGAAGAGTGGGCCAAACTACCTGTTAACAGGTGCAGAAGTCTCATTGAGAGCTACAGAAAACGTTTGATTGCAGTGATTGCCTCTAAAGGTTGTGCAACAAAATATTAGGTTAGCGGTCCCATCATTTTTGTCCATGCCATTTTCATTTGTTTTCTTATTTACAATGTTATGTTGAATAAAAAATCAAAAGCAAAGTCTGATTTCTATTAAATATGGAATAAACAATGGTGGATGCCAATTACTTTTGTCAGTTTCAAGTTATTTCAGAGAAAATTGTGCATTCTTCGTTTTTTGTGGAGGGGTACCAACAAATTTGAGCACATCTGTACGTTTTTATTTTAGACTTGTTTTTTCATTTTTTGAACTGGTTTCTCCTCAGGAGAGGCGGAAAAACTAATAGGTCTATCGCATGTGATGCCAAAAGTTAGGTGTTTGTGTACGTCTGTGTTAGCTGTTTTTTTATTTTAATTTTTTTTACTTTTTCCAGTCGATTCATTATTTATCTGTAGTCGTTATTATTATTTAGCGATGCATTTATTATTATTTTTTTAACTTAATATTTTTTATTCGATGTGTAAAAGAATGAGGAATAATTCTCGTTGTTTTTTTTTATTATTGGTTTAGTTTTTATTTTTACTTTGTGTATGTAGCCTATGTAAAGAACAAAGACATTTAGCTGTAGTTATTTAGCCATGTATTTTATTATTCGTTTACTGTGTGTAAAGAACAGAGACATTATTTAGCTGTAGTCACTATTATTATTTAGCCATGTATTTTATTATTAGTTTACCTTTACTGTGCGTGTGTGTAAAGTCATTATTATTAGTTTACTTTGTGTATGAAAATAAATATTATAAAAAAATATTATTATTAATAATAATAATGTTAATAATAATAATAATTGGTATTTATTTTAATGTTTTATGTGGGTGTGTGTAAGAAAATGGATGGAGACAATCAGCTCTAGCATGTGGTTCAGTCACTGAAGAGGAGGAGAGCCCCGACTGAGGAGGAGATCGAGGGCATGAACACCATGGAGGAGGACCTCCTTGATGAAGAGCTGCTGCAGGAGGATGCGGAGGAGGAGAGTGATCTGGAGGAGCCCCAGCCCAGCACTTCAACTGCAGGGTAGTTTGGAAGATAAATGAATACAGCACAATATGGAAGGGTTTTATTTTTGTCTCCCTCTCAAATAAAATTCTTAATTTCAAAGTTTTATTTGTAATATACTTTAAAAAAAAAAAAAATCAGCATTTTATTTGATAACTTGTGTGTTTCTTTATTTTTTATAAAGAAATATAATTGTATCTCAAACAGGACAATAATGTTTCCAGTCTCACTTTTTGGCAAGTCTTAACCCTGGTCTACCTTTGCCATTCGGAGGTTGATTTTTGTAAAATACTATGTATTGCAAAACCTTATCTAGCTCTGCAACTGTACAAGATATTAAAATTCTGATTTCAGATTTGAAATCCTTGACAAATTGAAGGTACAATATACTTTAAGTTTTTTTTTATATGAAACTTGGAAAGAGGTTGAATTTGGCAATTTAAAAAAATGTTATTATTTTACATTTGTTGATTTTTTTGTAAAATACTATGCATTGTAAAAGCTTATCTAGCAACTGTTCAAGATATTTCAATTCTGATTTGAAATCCTTGGAAAATTGTGCTGTAAGTTTTTTATATAACACTTGGAAAGAGGTTGAAATTGGCAATTGTTTTTAAATATTATTTTTCATATTTCAATAATCTTTTGGGAGGTGTAGCTCATATAAAAATAAAAAATCATCCCACAACAATTACATCACTGGAAAGATCGACTTCATACCTTTTAGGTGTATTGAGTTTTCATTTCTGATTTAAGGTTCCAAAACTACAAGCACTTAAACACAAAGTGTTCATATTTATGACCAAATATGGTCATTCCCCATAGGCAACATAGGTTTAATGCATGAAACTCTGAGGCACTGACACAACTAAATGTGAAAAAAGTTCAAGGGTGTGTAGTCTTTCTATAGGCAGCACTGTATAACCAGGGCTTGTTTCACATAACTAACATCTATAGAAAACTAAACAAGCAAAACTGTAACGTTCACAGGCTCATCTACTTCAGAATCTTCATAACAGTGTGAAGAAGTTTGTAATTAAGGGGTATATTCTTCTTCTGGCATTCATCCCATCAACATCCTCTATAAAAATGTCTTCTACCGTATTTCTTATGGATCATTAAGCGTTCTGGGTCTTGCAAAATGATTTGAAACCCCTCTGATTTGTGCTTTGATGCCATGGTCTACGGTAATCTCGAGTAAACACTGCAACCACTGATGTAACTTTAAAAAGAGGATGGTGAGTAAGTAGATTCAAGAAACTGCACAGAGTCCTTTTCTTCAGTCAGTTGTTATGTTTATTGAAATATGCAGGGAGTCTGGTCCCAGGTACAGGACACAGAATACTCGTTCTTACAATTGTTGCATGACATTAAATACCCTTCTGCATAGGTGTCTCTCTCCTCCTCTTTCTCTGACACTTAACCAATAGAAAAGGTACAACTCATTATCCTGTTAACATATATTTCATTTAGTGTGTGTGTGTGTGTGTGTGTGTGTGTAGTCCAGTGTGACGACCTCTGAACTCAGTGCATTCCTCAAACCCCTGGTGCCCCAAAAAGGTCCATACATCTGGTTTTTGTCATCTTCTCTCCGTTCTGCCTTAGACCCTTCAAGTCCAGTAGTATTATCTCTTACTCTCCCTGTGAACCTTTAGGTCCAACGGGAGTCCCTGTGAGCCTTTTAGCCCCTTTATGCTTTGTATTCCTAAAAGTCTTAGAGCCTAGCCCCTCCTGGTCCATAGCACTGTTAATCTTGTTAGCTTGCAGTCAATGTTGGACAAGAAGCTTGTAGAAACAAGGTCTCTTATCAATTGTTAGCAGTACATGCAATTTGAACCAAACAGTCTGCTATCTGCAATATTAGTTTCTTTTCAGAAAAGAACACCAGTATAGCTCTGCCAGTCCACATGCATAGCAAACTGCTAATCAATTCTCGATCCATGTTTTCCAACAACCACAGATACTGAAATGCTGCACTGCACCCAAAACTCAACTCTATTGGTTAGGGGCTTTAGTGGAGTACATTGTGATTGGTCATGCCTGAAGTTTGTCACACAGATATTTCACTACAGTAAAGGTTTTGTTTATAAACATTTTGGGTGATTTTAGCATGCTGTCAGGTAATTCTTTGTACTTGTAGAACACATTGTGGTCGCTGAATCGCTAAAAAAATGTTGCTAAAAAATAAAAAAAATATTGATTGTGAACTACAGACTGGACTTACTGTTTGTTTGTTAGTAAGATATCTGTGTTATAAAAGTGCCAGCGCAGCTTTTCTTCAGTTCAGATACTGTTTCAGAAGAGAAGTTGTTTATAGTTTGAGTAACACTGGTACTGTGTTTACTGTAGAAATATTGCATGAGTCACTAGTATAGGGAATTGGGGGACATGCTGTAGGAGTGTTATATCTGAGGCGTGTTAACAGACAGTCTTACAGCGAGGGAGCACTGAGGTTGTATATGCTGTAAAGATTACTGATTTACAGGACCTTAGTGACAAAATCAAAGCCTCAACTAGAACAGCCAGTTCTTCATCAGTAATTAGTGAAGACATTGTTTACTAAAGATAATGACAGACGGAAGGAAAGAACCGACAGCACCAGCAGGGTTAGCATGGTTGCCAGAAAAATACAATAAACACAAACACACTTGTGTTACGCAGCTAGTTGCTCAGGTGCGGACAAAGCAGCTGCAGGAGATTAAGAGCCGGCTTTACAGTGCTGATAGAAGAGGCTGTGTGTGTCTGTACTCAGTCCTATAGTCCCTGTGTCTCTAACAGTGATAGAAGGGACTGTGTGTGTCTGTACTCAGTCCTATAGTCCCTGTGTAACAGTGATAGAAGGGGCTGTGTGTGTCTGTACTCAGTCCTATAGTCCCTGTGTCTCTAACAGAGATAGAAGGGGCTGTGTGTGTCTGTACTCAGTCCTATAATCCCTGTGTAACAGTGATAGAAGGGGCTGTGTGTGTCTGTACTCAGTCCTATAGTCCCTGTGTAACAGTGATAGAAGGGGCTGTGTGTGTCTGTACTCAGTCCTATAGTCCCTGTGTAACAGTGATAGAAGGGGCTGTGTGTGTCTGTACTCAGTCCTATAGACCCTGTGTAACAGTGATAGAAGGGGCTGTG
>NC_081227.1:7739528-7749528 GCF_902713425.1 Acipenser ruthenus | reverse complement strand
GGGCAGTGGAAGCTGTTCCCGGGGTCGTGAAAGCCAGCCCGGGGCAGTGGAAGCTGTCCCCGGGGTCGTGTAACAAATCCTAGGCAATTGGGAGCAATAGCCTGGGTCAGCATGAAGTTACATGACCATAGTTGCAATTCAACTACATGACCAGAGTCGCAATTCAGCTACATGACCATAGCCGCAATTCAACTACATGACCACATCCGCAATACGGCTACATTACTATAGTCTCCCCCCTCTCCCTGCTCCTCCTACCCCCACTGCCACCTCTCGCCGTAACCTCCGCTCTCTCTCCCCCTCTGTCCTTGCCTCCACTGCTCTCTCTCACCTCCCTCCTATCGACTCCTTTTCACAACTCTCCGTAGACTCTGCTACCTCCACCCTTTTCTCCTCACTCACCTCCTCCCTCGACTCCCTCTGTCCCCTCACCTCCCGACCTGCTCGCCCCTCCCCTCCCCATCCCTGGCTCTCCTCTGCGCTCCGCTCGGCAAGAATCACACTGCGATCTGCTGAAAAGAAATGGAAGAGAACCAAACTCCCTGCTGCCCTAGACCTTTACCGCACTCTCCTCTCCTCCTTCTCCTCTACTGTCTCCTCTGCTAAATGTGCTTATTTACAATCTGTTTTCCAAGCCTCCACTAACAACCCACGTAAACTATTCTCTACCTTCTCCTCCCTCCTAAACCCTTCCCCCCTCCTCCTCCCTCCTCTATCTCCCCTGATGACTTTGCCTCCTTCTTCTCTTCTAAAATCTCAGATATCCGCAAACTCTTTAACACCTCTCCCTCCCCCGCACCCCCTCCTGCTCCAACCCCTACACCCACTACATCCCCTACTAACTCGCCCTCCTTCTCCACCTTCTTGACCCTCTCAGACTGACCTCTCCTCCCTGCTCCAGGGTCACAAACCCACCACGTGTGCCTTGGACCCCCTCCCCACTCACCTCTTTCAAGCTGCTGCTCCTGCTCTACTCCCCTTCATCTCCTCCCTCCTCAGCACCTCTCTACTTTCTGGTATCTTTCCCTCTGCCTTCAAAAAAGCCTCTATCACTCCCCTCCTCAAAAAACCTACACTCGACCCCACCTCCCTCCAGAGCTACTGTCCTGTCTCCCTCCTACCCTTCCTCTCCAAAACCCTCGAGCGGACTGTACACCGCCAGCTCTCTGCTTTCCTGTCCAACCACTCTCTGCTTGACCCTCTCCAATCTGGCTTCCGCTCTGCTCACTCCACTGAAACCGCCCTCCTGTCTGTCACCAACTCACTTAAATGTGCCCGAGCTGCCTCTCTCTCCTCTGTCCTAATTCTCCTCGACCTCTCTGCTGCCTTTGACACTGTTGATCACTCTATTCTACTATCATCTCTCGCTGACCTGGGGATCTCTGGCACTGCTCTGGCCTGGTTCTCCTCCTACCTCTCCAACCGCACTTACCAGGTAACCTGGCGTGGAGCAACCTCCACACCTCACCCTCTCTTAACTGGAGTCCCCCAAGGGTCAGTCTTGGGTCCTCTCCTGTTCTCTCTCTACACCCGCTCCCTGGGCCCCCTCATCGCATCCTATGGTTTCTCATACCATTTCTATGCTGATGATGCTCAGATTTTCCTCTCCTTCCCCACCTCTGACTCCACCATCTCCTCCCGTATCTCTACCTGTCTGTCTGCTATTTCCTCCTGGATGCACTCGCATCATCTCAAACTCAACCTCTCTAAATCTGACCTCCTTTTCTTTTCCTCCTCCTCCCCCTCCTCTGATCTCTCTATCTCTGTTCCTCTGGAATCTACCACACTCTCTCCCTCTTCCTCAGCTAAGAACCTTGGAGTCACCCTGGACCCCTGCCTCTCTTATTCCCAGCACATCTCCACTCTGGCACGCACTTGCCGATTCTTCCTGAGCAACATCCGAAGAATCCGACCCTTCCTCACCAACTACGCTACCCAGCTCCTGGTCCAGGCCCTGGTACTCTCCCGCCTAGACTACTGCAACTCCCTCCTGGCTGGCCTCCCTGCGTCCGCCACCCGTCCGCTCCAGCTCATCCAGAACTCTGCTGCCCGCCTGGTGTTCTCTCTGCCTCGCTTCGCCCACGCTACTCCACTACTCCGCTCGCTCCACTGGCTCCCGATCACCGCTCGCATCCAGTTCAAGACTCTTGTACTAGCCTACAGATGCCTTGACCAGACTGCACCCAGCTACCTCCAGACCCTCATCTCTCCCTACACCCCCACTCGACCTCTCCGCTCCGCCTGCACTAGAAGACTGGCTCTACCTCCGCTACGCTCCCCTGCCTCCAGAATGACTAATTCACATTAGTTTACTGTAAAGCTACGTCTTAGTTGGTGCTTATCTTGGCGAGAGCCGAGATCAAATCAGAATGAAGTTTTAACATCTACTCTCGTATAATGGAAATCTTGAAGATCTGGATACAAGAGAAAGACCTTGTGACAGCCTGGAGAGACAGCTGACAGGAGGAAAGAGACCCCATTGGGGCTGGTAAGGGTTAGCTTGTCGGCAGTATCCAGCTCTGTGTTTACAGGATGCTGGAGACACCCGCCCAAGGCTTCTAAGAAATTAAAGAGAAAAATACCCCTAGAGGCTGCGAGAGCGGGGGCGGAAGATGACTCAACGTTGGACAACACAGTTAACGACTTAGGAACGTAAACGGATATGAGTATGGAGAGTACTTCACAAAAGACTAGTTCAAGATCTGCAGTTAACAAAGACATGGAACTCCAGGTTTGTGTCTGCGGCTGGAGCAAGGCGACAACGGTCAGGGGTTTGAAGATTCATCAAGGGAGAATGAAATGCTTGAGGGAGAAGGGACACGGGCCTCGCATTGATCAGTACTTCTTACAAAGTCAGTCAAGTCAGTCGAATGAAATCCAGCGACAGGAAGCAAACCACAGTTCGCAGGATATCAGCACCCCTGTCATAGATGTGAGGAGGACTTGCATGGACACAGTTAGTGATGAACCTAATGATCCTTGTGAACCCGGTCAGACAAACCAGCATAAGAGAGAAAAGAACCTCAACGGGCACAAGCCTGGAGTTAAATGGCCAAGAGCTTGTGAGAAAACTGCATGGGACACAGTAAACACAGATCTCAGCTTTGCGTTGGAAAGGTTAAGTGGAACAGTTGAAAAGAAGCTGGATAAATTTGGGGATATCATCTACGCATATGGAAGTGAGAGGTTTGGAGTTGAAAAAAGAAAGGAAAAAGTACAAACTATTCCTGGAAAGTCTAGACGGCAGCAGGAGATTGAACGCTTAGTTAGAGAAAGGAGACAGCTGAGGAAGCAATGGAAAAGAGCAGAACAAAGTCAGAAGGAGGGACTCAATCTCTTACAAAGGATCATAAAAGATAAGCTTGCAACATTGCGCAGAGCTGAGCGCATACGGAAACGCTACAAAAAGAAGGAGCGTGCGAGAGCGAACTTTTATAAAGACCCATTCAAATTTGTAAAGAAGTTATTCACCAGTGAGAAGAATGGCACACTAAAAGCATCTAAGGTTGAGCTGGAGAGATATTTGGAGGAAACACATACAGATTCAAAAAGGCAGGAGCCTATGTCAATTCCGTCAGACATCCCACCTATCAATCCACCAGAATACCAAATGGAGGACTGTGCACCTAAGTGGAAAGAAATAGAGCAAGCTGTGAAAAAAGCAAGGGCTTCATCATCTCCAGGGCCTAATGGAGTTCCGTACAGAGTGTACAAGAGTGCTTCAGGAGTTCTACGAATTCTGTGGAAATTGATGAAAGTGGCATGGGAAAAACAGGTTGTACCAAGAGCATGGTGCCGAGCAGGTGGAGTCTTTATACCTAAAGAAAAAGATTCTACAAGCATCACTTAGTTTCGTCCCATTTCCCTATTAAACGTAGAAGGCAAGATTTTCTTCAGCATTATTGCTCAGAGATTGTCAGCTTACCTATTAAAGAACTGCTTCATTGAAACTTCAATACAAAAAGCAGGCATTCCAGGTTTCCCAGGTTGCTTAGAACACATCAATGTGATCTGGCAACAAATTCAATCAGCTAAAAAGGAGAGGAAGGAGCTCCATGTGGCATTCCTAGATTTGGCTAATGCATATGGTTCAGTGCCACATGAACTGCTTTGGGCAGCATTTGATTTTTTCAGTGTACCGATGACAATAACAAATTTAGTGAAAGCCTACTTTGGAGATTTGCAATTCAGTTTTTCAACTTCAGAATTCAGCACTACATGGCAATGCCTAGAGGTTGGAATAATGGCAGGATGCACAATTTCTCCACTGGCTTTTACCATGGAATGGAAGTAATCATTAGGGCATCAAAATGGGTAGTAGGAGGAGAGCGCTTGGCTTCTGGAATGCGACTACCACCAATTCGAACATACATGGATGACATGACAACCATGACTACAACAGTAGCCTGCACTAATCGATTATTGGGCAAATTAACCAATAACATTGAATGGGCACGAATGCAATTCAAGTCCACTAAATCAAGGAGCATCTCTATAATTAAAGGCAAAGTAGTAGATAAAACATTCTTCATTAATGGTGAGGCAATACCAACAGTGTCTGAGAAGCCAGTGAAGAGTCTTGGGAGATGGTACGACGGGGATCTAAAGGACACAGTTCGTGTGGGAGAAGTTAGACAACAAGCAGTGGAAGGGTTGAAGAGCATAGACAGCTGCGCTCTACCAGGTAAACTAAAACTCTGGTGCTTTCAGTTTGGTCTACTGCCGAGGTTGCTGTGGCCACTGACTGTGTACGAGGTTTCTTTGACAACAGTAGAGAAGCTGGAAGCTTTAATCAGTTCATACATCAGGAAATGGTTGGGAGTTCCACGCTGCCTCAGCAGAGTAGGACTTTATGGTAAAGGAATACTGCAGCTACCAGTCTCTGCTCTAACTGAGGAGTTTAAGTGCGCCAAGGTCAGACTGGAAATGACATTAGTAGAGTCACGCGACAAATGCGTAAGGGAGGCAGCACCTGTGTTGAAAACTGGAAGAAAGTGGGCGGCAAAGAAAGCTGTGGAAGATGCAAAGGCTGCCCTTCGAATTGGTGATATCATGGGGCAAGTTCAGCATGGAAGAGGGGGTCTTGGTTTCAGTTCAGCTCCTCCTACATGGCACAAGGCAGCCCCAGCTCAAAGGAGGAAGCTGGTAGTCAACGAGGTGCAAAAGCAGGAGGAGAGGATGAGGTGTATAAAGGCCATTTCCCAGGCCAAGCAGGGAGAATGGATGAGATGGGAGAGTGTGGAACAACGCAAGATTGGCTGGCAAGACCTATGGTCAATGGAACAGAGCAGGATCAGTTTTCTCATCAGGTCAACATATGATGTTCTCCCATCACCACAGAACATAACCTCTGGGTAGGAGAGGATCCCTCATGTCCTTTGTGTTCATCACCTGCAACATTAAGGCACATTTTGACAGGATGTAAGGTGGCTCTTAGCCAAGGACGGTTTACTTGGCGCCATGACCAGGTGCTGCGATGTTTGGCCTTAGCATTGGAAGACAAGCGTAACATGACCAATAAGTTGCCACCTGTTCCATCAAAACATTACACACAAAAGACAACATTCCTCCGCCCAGGAGAGCAACCACCAAGAAAAGGTGTTAAAACCAATCCTCGCCCAGGACAACTGGAAGCTGCTAGAGACTGGAAAATGCTGGCAGATGTTGGTCAACGGCTTATTTTTCCACCTGAGATTGCCACCACTAACCTTCGACCAGATATTGTCTTGTGGTCTGGATCAGCACGCCTTGTTCACCTGGTAGAGTTAACAGTGCCATGGGAGGATGCTGTAGATGAGGCGTATGAGAGGAAGAAACTGCGGTATGCTCAACTAGCCACTGAAGCGGAACAGCGAGGATGGAGAGTTCGGGTTTACCCAGTGGAAGTGGGTTGTCGAGGATTTGTGGCACACTCTACAACCCGGTTTCTCAGAGACGTTGGATTCAGTGGCCAAGAGTTGCATCGCACAGTGAAGAACTTATCTGAAGCAGCAGAGAGGAGCAGCAACTGGCTGTGGTTGAGACGGAAAGATTCTGGCTGGGGATCTCAAGCACAATAGAAAGAAAGAAACGCTGATGTACAGGTAAGTAAGCTGGTCTGAGTTGAGTGGGGGACGGAGGGGGGTGATGCTGGGACGCCAGAATCACCGTCAAGCCCTCTTGAGGTGTCGTGGGCTAGTTGACGAAACACTGAGGATGGAAGGTGCCCACTTGAAAACCCCAGAGATGTACCCTACTTAGCTCAGTCCAGACGGTTGTCATGCTGATGCGCTGGGGAGGCCGCACTGTGGTTGATCCCCGGAGCCAGCATCGCAGCCGTTGTGTGCTGTGTGTGCTGATGCGCCAGGGAGGCAAAATAAGATGATCCCTGGAGCCAGCATTACACTTCAGCCATTAACACCAGACAGAAGGATATCTACATCATCATATGGAAGGAAACGTAAATGGATGGAGACACATATGGATCACATTAGTTTACTGTAAAGCTACGTCTTAGTTGGTGCTTATCTTGGCGAGAGCTGAGTTCAAATCAGCATGAAGTTTTAACATCTACTCTCGTGTAATGGAAATCACTCTAACAAAGCTGCAAGTCTTATAGATTTGGAATTTGAGGTTTATGGAATTAGTGGTTTAGCACAGATAAGAATATATCTTGAAATAATATGCAAAAAATTATGGCTTAACAGACAATGATAGGTTATATATCTAAAAAAGTGTTTGCACAGACTTTGGCCTTGAAAAAACAAGAGACTGGAAATTGCTTGCAAGAGCCTGGTTAGTGCATCTTTTAAGGGATAAATAATTCTAATGAAAATTATTACCACTCAAACTTAGTGAAACTAATTGACTTGAATATTGTATGAGACAATCTTTTGTCAAATACCCTGTTAGACAATAGTATATGGAATCAAAACTGACTCATTAAATGATGAAACAATATGAGGTTAAAAGAAACACATATCTTTAATTTAGCAAAATATAATCAATTAGAACATGATGTCACATATTAAGAACATCTCTCATATATAACACATATAAAAATAGTGTTTTGCATGCAGTAGTGTTTTTATATTATATTATAAACCAAGATCCTGGGAACCTTGGTTCACTTAACTTTTCAGATAAAGGAGGGGCTCGGAGGAAAGCAAAGAAATGAGATCATAAGAGTTGAAACAAATGTGAAGTTTTGAATTTATTGAAGTCCATGACACCTATTAATTCTGAAAAGTTAGTTCGGATCTTTTGAAAACTATTATTTGTAAAATGGATAAGAGCTGTCTCACCAGATTAATGATTGGATTTAATTGAGGCATCCCATGTATTCCAATGAGACGAAAAACCTATTTAACTCCAGAGTAATTACAATGGAGTACCACACTCATCCCAGACAGGGTAATGTGGTCCATCTTCTGCAAACCTACACAATTGAGCTGATTGAATTCAGTTTCATTTGCCTTGTGAAGACAGTCATATTCCTTTACAATTTATATTAAAGGGTAAGCATTAATCAATTATTATTTTATCTCGCATGTATTGCATGTATTGCTATAAGGGACTCACGCTATGTTTTAGAAATAAGAGAGTATTTTGTTGAATGTGCTGAAATAGACCATTGGGTACTTTAGGTGACGTGTTCTTGGCCTGCTTGTCGGCCTTGCAAATACCTATAAATGTATTAAAGTGTTAATGTTGATATCTGTTAAGACACTGGACTGCCCAGTGTGTCTTTCAGCTGGGGATACGACGTAGCCTGTAGCTACTCTATCCAATATTTAACCGTTAATAAACCGAACGAGTACTGATCATACTCTGATTCGTGTAAATCTTTAAATACATGAGTCTGTCAATTTCTTGGGTGCTATATTAGTCATCTGGATATATTGCGGGTCAAGAGCGTAATAAAAATACCCCACAAGGAGTAGTACCATCTCTGTCCTCCCCTGAGATAAGAGTGTATGCTGAGCAAAATAAAAAGAGTACGTAAAGAAATCTGAACCTTCGGATTTCGTGACAGTTGGCGCCTGGGCCGTGGGGCCTGCAGATAAATGCTCCGTATGGATGACTAATCAAGAAATTGTTTTTTATTTTTTAAATCGACCTATGCAAAATTAAAATAGTTTAACGTTTTAAAACGAATATTAAAACCGTTTAAACATTTTGATTCCATAACGTAATTTTGTAAAGTAAATTGCGTATGGGCATTTAAAATCCGGAAACCCGATGTCATGCCACGCCTCCCCAAACGCGGTGACGTTACCCGTGCACAAACCTTCTGGTAATAAAGTCTAGCAAATAAAAGAGGATAAAAAGAACACGCTATTATAGGTAAATAATAGCTTAGGTTAATTGGCAGCGTCTATAAAGGAGAACGGCTCAGGAACTCCTTCAATCAAATAGTTATAGATAAAATATTTCAGAGTATAATTAATATGGATAAAATTAAAGATGATAATACAGTATAAGCTTTAGACAGATGTGAAGTAAAGGAGGAGGAGTTTCAATCTTCCTGCTGTGAGTCAGAAGTAGGGGAAGAGATTGCTAATAAAAACTGAGCATGTGGAAGAAAGCTGTTACTTGCCTTAATAGGTCCAAAGGAAAAAAAGAAAAATAAATTAAGCAAGCAAAGGAATAAATCTGATGAAAAAAGCTGCAAGAGAAAACTCAGTAAGTCTGCTTCGGGAAGCTGCAACTAGCAGAGAGAGAGGAGAGCACCGGCTCCACCCACTAATTCATGTGACTTGCGATCAGGTCCTAAAGGGAGTAGAATACAAGCACAGAAAGTAACTACCTCTGAAAAACTCAGACCGCTGAATACGTTAAGCTATGATGGAGGGGGTGTGTCTAGAGCCCTGTCTGATGCAGGCGGGTTAAGAATTCAGGAAGAAAATTACGATTGGATTAGAAAAAAAAGTAAAGTTAAAAGTGAGGAATAGATGTAACTGCAACTGGTTTGTTACACGCATTTGCTATGATTCATGTAGTCCTAGAGAAGGGAATGCTGAATTCAGTCAATTTAATTAATTGAAGCAGTGCTAGCAGCCTTGATACAGCCTCTGCTTGTAATGCAAGTAAGGACTTGCAAACTTGTAATGCAGTTTAACATACTAGTCCAGAGTGATCAGACCTACAATTTGAGACCATTTGGGTAAAAAATGCAGTTTTGTGTCAATTTTAAACCCTCCTAGACCATTCCGTTCAATACAGTTTATTTGACTGGACAGCAAAAAGCAGCTAGCTTTGAGGCTGCATACTTCTATAAATAGGAAAGTTTCACACATATTGCAGACATGCTCTAGTCCACAGTGATCAGACCTACAATTTGAGACGATTTGATGAAATAATGGAGCTTTGTGTGAATTTCAAGCCATCCTAGACCATTCTGTGCAACCCTAACCCTAACCCTAGCTCCAGCAGTTACACCAACCCTGACCGTCCAGCTCCTGGTGTTTCCATATCTCTCAATATTCCAGCAAAATGGTCGAGAATTAATACAGTGATATCCAGTTCAGTATGTAGAACTTATCAAGGCTGGACAACAAGTAGACAATGATATAACAGTAATTCAGAATGTTGTGAGAGTGGGGGAACTTGGTCAGCAGTGGCAATTCTCCCCCATTCTCACTGCAAACTTCAGCATTTACTTAAATTCTGGGTCTCGTCATGTAGCTCAATGGTGACTCTGGTCATGTAGCTCAAAGGTGACTCTGGTCATGTAGCTCAATTCTAACTATGGTCATGTAGCTTAATTCTGTCTCTGGTCATGTAGCTCAATGGTGACTCTGGTCATGTAGCTCAATGTTGACTGGTTATTTAGCAGTATTATGTTTCTGGTCATGTAACTCAATGGTGACCCAGGGAAGAGCACTTATTCTTGGATCCCTCATGCACGTCTCTCCTTCCACACTCGGTTCTTCCATAATTTTCAATTTTCCATTGAAATCCTCCAGAATATTCGCAAGGAGAATGGCCAGAATATTAGGAACAGCAAACAGGGCTATAC